>NW_015162509.1:197272-224185 GCF_001447785.1 Gekko japonicus
TCCGTTGCTCGCTGGATCGCTCATCGGATCGGCTGCTTCGCGTCCTCCTGGTCCCTCGCGACGGCCCGGCTCAGTTGCGGCTGGATCCCACCTTCGTCGCCACTGTTATGTAGTGGGTAGCCGCATGGATGAACGACAGACAATGATGTGGTGCATGGCACGCTTTATTAGCACACAACAAGACAAAGGGATAAACGGCCGGCAGGCCAACTATATACACACCTGGGGACCGCCCCTGGTCACCATTGGTGGGTTCAAATCTCCCGCCACGGATCCCATTGGTTCCCCAGTGGAGGGACTAGGATCCTAGTCCCCATTGTTGTTTCGGACTGAAGCTTGGGCATATGCGCTGACCTCCGGTGGCAGTCAGCGGACACTACATCTTCCACTGTTGTATCAACTCCTTACTGTGCCAGAAGGTGGAGCAAATAATCTTTCATGTTTTTTCCCCCCAGCCTTCTTTGAAAACATCATACAAGCCACAAATGTTCTATAGTGCTTCCTGAACATACCTGTGCTTCCATTCTCTCGCACAAGATTTTTGCTGTCATTCCAGCTGCCTAAACAACCATGGTAATCGTCAGGGTTGACAAGGCATCCAGACGATGGCCAAACTCTTGCAAGAGATAAAGTTTTCACATGACTTTCAGGAAGAAGAAGAAGAAGAGGAGGAGGAGGAAGAAGAAGAGGAGGAGGAGGAGTGGATTTATAACCCACCCGTCACCTGGAGTTTCAGAGCGGCTTACAATCTCCTTCCCTTCCTCTCCCCACAACAGACACCCTGAGAGGTAGGTGGGGCTGAGAGAGCTCTTTGAGAACTGCTCATGAGAGAACAGCTCTGACAGAACTGTGGCTTGCCCAAGGTCACCCAGATGGCTGCATGTGGAGGAATGGGGTATGAAACCTGGTTCTCCCAGGTTAGATTCCACGCTTTTAACCACTATACCAAACTGGTGTAAAAGTAACATGCCTAATTTTAGCACCTATAAGACTAGAGTTGTGAATTTACTGGCATGTGTTTACACTAGGGGTGTGCATTTAGGGCTACCCGAACTGAAAATATACCTGGAAAGCACCTTATCAGTATTGCCTGGGTATATTTTGGCTTCCAAAATGAATCTAGGATTTTTTTTGGAGAACTGGGTGGGGGGGAATCCCTGAAAAAAATCCCAGATATATTCAGAAATTATTGGCAAAACTGGGCTGCCCAGCAGAGCCCCACCTGAGCGTGCAGGGAGGACTCTCCCTGCAGGACTGGCTCTTGGGTGGGCTTTGTTGGGCAGTCCAGTTTAAACTGGGCTGCCCAGCAGATCCCCAGCGGAGCCTGCGGGGAGAGTTCTCCCCACAGGATCGGCTGCTTAGCGAGCTCTTTTCGGCAGTCCAGTTTAAAGGGAGTGCCCCCAAAGAGCCCCAGCTGAGCCGCCTCTCAGCCATTTTTAGCAACGTCGCTGCTGCTTTTTTTCTTGGTGTTTTTCAGTTCGGGTCTTATTGGACCAAAAAAAGGGGGGAGGGTCCTAAAAAATCCCAGATCCAAATACTTTACCAGTACTAGGATCCAGGTTTTTTCAGGAATCCCAATTTTCTTCCAGGTCCAATAGACTCACACCCCCAAAAAAGGAGAGAGAAAATTGCACACCCCTAGTTTACACCTAACCTTACATGTGGCATTTTCCTATCCAGAGAATAATCAACATTCAGGAAACAATCTTGTATGTGTCATCCACTTTTCTGCCTAGTGCATGGTATTACCAGTCCCTGGCTCCTATTTCCTGGTCCCAAGGAATTGAGGAATTGAAGAAAAAAATGGCTTCCACACTCTAGGATTTTCCTCTAGTGTCTACTGTATAGACCATAGAGACTAGGGGGTATATCCTAGAACAGGTGTCCCCAACTCCTGTTGGGGTTGAGCCTGCAGGCACCTTTGGAATTTTGATACATGGTGCCCACAACCACCAAATGGCTTCCACAAGAGGCAGAGCCAACCACAAAATGTCAGGGAGTGAAGTCACGTATCACTCTAATAGTACCCCTTTCATCATTTCAGGCAGAAGCGCTGGTTAACAGAGTGCCTTTTAAAATGTACATATTGTTTTAAAAAACGCGGTGACGTAAAGGCGCAGGGACGGCGGAGCCGGAATGGACGATGGCCGGGCTGTGGCTGACACGGGCCGTGCGCTGAAGAGCCCGCCAAAGCTGGAGGACCTGCCCCTGGACACCAGAGATGAAACGCCGACCCCGAAGACCGCCTGGAGGAAGAATGCCGGAGCCGGAGAACAACAGCCCTGCCACCTGGATGCCGGTAGGCAACCCCACCCCTGTATACTATGTGGCCTGAGTTAGGAAAAAATGTATTTGAAACTACCTGTAAACCACTCAGAGACCCTTCGGGGTCAGAGCGGTAAATAAATCGAATGTATAAATAAATAAATAAATAAAAATTGTGTGTGCATACACTTTCAGTCACATTGTGAAAATCCTTGTGCTGTGGCGACAGCTGCTGCCGAACCAAATTTTTAAAAATCCACACAGCCAGTCATATCTCCAGTGGCCAATCAGAATGCATATTGAGAAAAAGTGCCACCTAGCCCCACCCACTTTCTAAGAACCTTTGATGGGCACAAGAAAAGGTGTTGGCAGGGGTCAAGGCATCCACAGGCACCATGTTGGGCACTCTTGGCCTAGAACATAACCAGAAGTGACATCACATCCTCCCCAAGTTCTCCCGGCACTGCCCCCACAAATCTCCCAGCACTTGTTGAGGCAGAGCGGGGAACCCTTGTCCTGCACAGAGGCTTGTTGTGCCTTCAGCTATTGGTCAGGCATTGGTTAGTGTCAAACCTTGCTTCGCTTTGCTCGCTCTGTTTGCCATATTCACTGGGGGAGGGACATTCCTGTGGGGGGGGTGACTGATGTGTGAGTGGGAACTTTTGCTTGTAGACACTGTAACTTTTCCTGAAGATGTACCTTCCTCTGTCTTCCAGAGGAATGTCCTTGAGACTTTTAGTGCCAGCTTGTGCTAGTAGATTAGGTTGGGATGGCAATGCCTAGGCAGAATGATTGTGACATATGCTTGGGGAAGGGGAAAAGGCCTATGTTTGAATCACCTATATCTGGGCAGGTGCACACCAGAATCACCATTTCTAACACAGTGCTACTCTAGATCATGTACATACCTCAATAAACATCACTGCCAAGAGAGTGTTGCTGTGAGTAACTTGATTGGGAGTCTGACGGTTAGCTGCTTTCCAATTGATGTGCTGCTTGCAATATACACATGTGTGTATTTATACACATTTTTTATCCTGTGCATCCTCCAAGGAGTTCAGGGTGCAATAGATGCTTCTCCCCTTTCCCCATTTTATCCTCACCATAGCCCTGTGACAATTGGGTAGCCCAGTGCTCCCTCACCCCACCCCCAGAGAGTAATTTGTAAGGTACACCTAAAAATGTAAATGTCAGTGTGACAAACATATAGCTGCAAGAATGTATATCAAAAAGGGGAGGGGGGATAGAGACAGTTGTGGCACATTTTATTGTTGTTGTTCAGTCACACAGTCGAGTCCGACTCTTCGCAACCCCATGGACAAGATCACGCCAGGCCCTCCTGTCTTCCGCCGTCCTCCGAAGCCTGCTCAATTTCATGTTCGTTGCATCCATGACACTGTCCAACCATCTCACCCTTTGCCGTCCCCATCTTCTCTGACCTTCAATCTTTCCCACTATCAGGGTCTTCTCCAGTGAGTGCTCCCTTCTCATTTGGTGGCCAAAGTATTTGAGCTTCAGTTTCATTATCTGGCCTTCCAGATAACATTTGCTTGGTGCCAAATAGCAAAACTGTAAAGGGCAAAGACCTTGATCACCTCTATGCTGTTGAAACATTTGGGTTTGATACGGAGGTGTTCATTATGTTGTTGCACATGTGGGTGAACACAGGAAGTTGCTGTCAGAGAGATGAGCCGCTTGGAACGGTAAAATGTTGCCACTAGTCAAGAGTTCTGCTGGGTCTTGTCATCTAAGACCACATCTCTGTGTAACAGTTCTACCCTGTCATTCAAAAGATCATGTTAAAAATCCATGTGACGTTATACATGGGCAGTTTGACAAGTGACTTGAATGACAGCTAAGTAATGACTCCAGAACTATGAAAAGCTCCTCTTGCCCTCTAGTTTTTGCTTTTTTAAAGAACGATTGGCCAACAATTTGGCTTTCTGTAGACCTTTCCCACTGATGTTCTGTCTTACGATGTTAGTACTGTAGCAATAATATCCACATTTAGACAGTGACAAAGATTAAGATTTAACTCCTTAATAAATTTTTAAAATTAAAAGCTAGCGTTGCCATATTTAAAGCTGCTGGAGGGAAAAAATTGTGTCTGGGAGTTCCAATTTTAGCTTGGAGGAAACAGCGGGAGGAGGACTGTTTGCAAGTAGGGCTGATGCGATGAAAACCCACATTTTAAGAGACTTTTGAGAGCTATACATTATAACAGTAAAAATGCATGCAAGAGTTATATGAAGCAGTTGAAAATTTGGTGCAGAAAAATAATAATGGAGGGTTCCATTTGTGATTGTTTTTGAAATACAACGCTGGGCTTCTCTGAGGGGAAAAAAAACACAATTCACAGCTTGGTAATTAGCAGGAGGAAGGAGAGATTAGCCTCAGACGTGTGTTCAGAGGACATCCGATAAAAGAGACTTTGGCAGGTATGAGAGATTGACAATTCAGCACCGCCATAAATGAGAGTGAAAAGATTTGGTGTTCATCCTCGAAACTGCCACAAAACTCAAAGCAATCAAGAGAGCAAGTGATAATCATTTGGTTATCATAAGTCACAAAGAACAGCCAAAGATGGGACTGGGAATTTCCCTGCCAAAATCCTCACTGAGCATCACGATATTTATCCCTCACCATCTTCCCCTTCTGGAATTAGTCTTATATTTACCTTTCCGATGCTTAGTACAGTTTTGGGCTTCTGGATGTAAATCCTTTTAGCTTCCTATTGCTTCCCTTATGGCTGTAGCCCACTCTACAGTTTGGCCCTGGTCAGGTTTTCTCCTGCCTTTGAGTTTCTCGCCCTTCACTTCACAAAGCAGGGAGGGCCCAATTCAGCGCGGCCCGAATTATGTGGGGCCGGGTCGGGAAGGGAGAGCTAGCTAGATGCTGGATGGGGGCAGGTGGCCAAGCAGCGGGAAAAGTTAAGTCTTCCCCCTCCCCATGGAACCAATAGGAAAGTGACAATGTGGCCTGAGGAGGGCAGTTGTGGGGGGAAGAGGCCAACCACTTGCCTCCTTCCCCTCATCCTTTGTCCGCCCATGAAACAGCTTGCCCACCCTATGTGTGTGCTGTCAGAAGGCAATAATGTCTAGCAAGGTATAGGGGTGGGGGAAAGGAGGATGTGCAGGAGTCATTTCCTGCAGGAGCGCACAGGCTCGGAGCTCCAGCAGTAAAGAGCCCAGGGGGCGGGCACATGCAACAAGCCCCACCCCCTGATCCCAGAAGCCCTCAGTCAGAGCAAGAAGCAGCCAGGTGAGTTGCAGAGCTCCCCCCCCCAGCTCCCTGGTCCAAAACAGTCCAGTGGCACCTTTAAGACCAAGTTTTATTCAGGTACAAGCTCTCCCTCCTCTGCAAGGACAGATCTGCACGTTCTCCCCCTCAATAGCTAGCAATCCAAAACAGTCCAGTGGAGCCTGTGCGGTGGGTGTTGCCTTCTGACACACTTCCGGTGATGTCAAGGGGTGTGGCATATGCAAATAAGTTATACTAATGAGTTATGCTAATGAGCTCCTGCACCTCTTTTTCCATGAAATGACCCCTGAGGACATCAATATTGTATAATATGATGTTGTTAGCAAAGTACTATGTATTCTATGCCATATTTCTCGCCACAACTTTTGGTGGTAGCAGCTGTTGGGGGAAATGGTCAAAAATACTTAAATACTCAAAGTTTGCAATGGATCTTTGCTTCACTGGAGAGGAAACATTTCTTTCTGTTTAAAAATCTTTATTTCTAAGGGTAGAAGGTACACAGGAAACCTACAAAATAACAAACGTACCTAGAGCTATATTGTTACATCTTACTGCTACAAAGCATGGTCACACAACAAGGCAATAATGGAGAATCCTCCTTCTTCTTGACCCCTAGAAGGAAGTCACCTGAAACCAGTAACCAATCAGTGTTACAAGACAGACCACTTTTCCCGGGCTTTCTCCCCATTGGCTCTGTGCCAGGTTTCCCTTCCAGGTCAGTCTAAACAATAGTATAGAAAGATAAACAAGTTAACCCTATAATGACTGGATTAGACCTTGCAATTCATACAATTTTCCAACAACAGCATGGGGCCAGATCCATTTATGGAAATCAGCCTTGTGTGCCATTTTCCTGGATATGGGGGCCCCTCTCAAGGGGCCTTGGTGTGAGGGAAGATGGGAGCAAGCCTGCTCATGGACTACCAGTGATTGCCCTCATGACCAGATGGCAGGGGAGACCACGAAGGGGCAGTCGTCCTTGTGAGCTCCAGTAACCTGCCATCCCCCAGTTCAAGATCCATGCAGGCTGGCTGGGTGATGGGTATATCGGCTGGCATGGGGCCAGCTGATGCACAGGATCTGGTGGATCCATGCTGTGCCAATGCTTCTTCCAGCTGTAGCCAATGAAGTTGTGGCCAATTTACTCCACATATTTTCCAAATCTGTTGTGTGTGTGGTTCTTTCAGAGTCGATTTTATCCAGCCAGCAGAACCTTCCCCTCCCGCATAAGAGTTGGAGCCCGCAACAATCCTGTCTCTTAACATACCCCCCAAGAAAGTACTGAATGAGCAAGGGTTTATTTTTTTAGCTCAGCTCAGGACAGTCTATGTTAGATCTTTCTCTTTCCATCCCATTACAAAATTTGAAATGTTCCACAATAAAGTCTGGCTTCAGACAATAATGTTTGGTAAATATCTGCTTGACTTGTCTTTCCTGGCTTCTGAGGTTGCAGCCGATTTCTTCAGAGAGCGTGTGTTCCGCTGTCACAGACACCGAGAAAGATTGCTTTGTGTTCATTTGTGATCTCTCTCGCCAGAGCAAAGTCCATTTTTTCGATATATTTCTCCTGATCCTCTTTTCCCAGGTCAAACACCCCATTTTTTTCATAAGATACTGAAGATAGGTCCCTGTCGCCAGTTTTGTGTAGTGTTGCCCTAATTCAAGAACAAATTGACACACACTTCAGACAGGGAGCCACTTTACAGCACAAGCCAAGCCAAGGGTGACTATAATTCCCAACCACCCCCAACACTGCCTTTTTGATGGGAAGGGGAACTATATGTCCCAACCAGTGTTCCCTCTAAGCTGAGTTAGTGTGAGCTAGCTCACAGTTTTTTAGCCTCCGGCTCACACATTTTTGTCTTCACTCAGGAAGGATGGCTCCAGAGCCAACTAATTTATGCAGCAGCCAAATTGCTCGCTCACAACTTTAATGCCAGTAGCTCACAAAGTAGATATTTTGCTCACAAGACTCCATAGCTTAGAGGGAACATTGGTGCCAACATCCTGTAAAGACTGGCAATAGTGTCTGAAAATAAGTTTTCATATTTGTTCCTGCTCATTATCCATGAAAATACTACTGAAATATTCAGTTTGGGTGTCTGTTGTGGGGAGGGGAAGGGAAAGGAGTTTGTAAGCCACTCTGAGACTCCTTTGGGTAGTGAAAGACGGGGTATAAATCAAATCTCCTCCTCCTCCTCCTTCTGGAGAAAAGAAGTTTCTCTTTTACATTTTGTTGAGTTGTAGCATCTGTCAGCTTTGTTTCACGTAGTTCTTTGTCTCCAGAAAACAGACAAAAGGAATAATGGTTCCATGGAATATCTTTTTCTTTTAAAATCTACATAAATATGGGTGTAAAGAAATACTCTGCCCCATAGGATTTCCATTAAAGTTTGTGTCACCTACATTCAGAGGCTATTAGGTGCCTTTTACTGGCTAAGAGGAATGAGACTGAAGTTGGTGCAAAGAGTGTTTCTGGGTGCATCATGGTCCAAGTATCTGCCTGTGTGATTGTTCTAGGGGCACCCTGCTTTGGAGCAGCTGGCACAAGAACCACACTTTGGACCAGGAAACTGGATATATCAACTTGAAGGCGAGAGCCCTATGAAACTGGGGGTATATGATGTGTGGTGGTCCACTCCAGACCTTACTTTGGGGTTCAGAACTTTCAAACTCTCCTCAGTGTTTTTGGCTGAATTCATGAACAAATCACAAATCAGGAATGAATAAGGAACTGGAAATAAGAAACCAACTACAGCCTCATGAGGCAGGTGGGGTGGCTATGACTCATCTCTCATATCAACAACCAAAGAGGAACACAAAGAGAACCAAAGCCACCTTGAGCCAGATATCTGGAAAGGCGGGATATAAATATAAACAATAAATAAATAAATAAACAGACAGTGTAGGTATACAAGGGAATAGTACTCTGTGTGAAAAAAAGGCTAACAATAGTTCAATAATAACCAAAGTATTGATACAAATACAAGCATATAAGCACAATCAAGTCCAACCTTACAGCAGAAAAGTTTCCTCTTGAGGTGAAGATGCATGAAGAATAAAATATGAAGAATCCGGATATTCAGAACTCAATTTCGAAGAACTTCCTCAGTAACTTAACATGAAAAAGATTACATAATGACAATAATGACACATACAGTGTAAGGTAAAATGATTACAGCAGTAACAAATTATGTGTAAATACCTGAAACAATATATCTTCAAGTAGGTTATATGCGGTGGCTCAAAGGGGCACTGCTCATCTCCGTTTCCAAGCCGAAGAGCCAGTGCTGTCCGAAGACATTTCCGTGGTCATGTGGCTGGCATGACTGAGCACCGAGCTGCACGGAATGCTGTTACCTTCCCACCAAAGCAGTACCTATTTATCTACTTGCATTTTCTTGCTTTTGAACTGCTAGGTTGGCAGGAGCTGGAACTGGAGACATGGGCTCACTCCGTCATACGGCACTCGGGTCTCAAACTGCTGAACTACCGACCTTCCAGCCTGCAGCTCAGCATCTTAACCTCTGAGCCATCGTGGCCCCTTGTTTTCAGATTGCTCCTATCCAAATCTTATTGCGTTGTCCCGTGCAGTTGATTGGATTTGACTTATACTATGTAATCCTCAGGCTAGTATGATCTCAACAGAACTTGGAAGGTAAGCTGAGTCAGCCCTGCTTTGTATTTGGATGGGAGACAACTGAGAAAGTCCAGGGTTGCTATATAGAGGCAGGCGATGCCAAACCACCTCTGTTAATCTCTTCTGTGAAAACCCTATGGAGTCGCCATAAGTTGGCTGTGATTTGACGGTTCTTTCCACTACCATCATGAATCTGCCTTGAGTCCCAGTAAGAAAGAACATAAGGACATAAGAGCATCCCTGTTGGATCAGGCCAAAGGCCCAACCAGTCCAACACTCTGTGTCACACAGTACCCATAACCCAGGTGCCATCAGGAGGTCTACCAACAGGGCCAGAATTCCAGAAGCCCTCCCATTGTTGCCCCCCAAGCACCAAGAGGCAGACCATGAATGAATGAGTGAATAAATAAATCAACCACCCAATTCACAGTGTTTAGAACAGGCTGGATTTGTGCCCCGTCTTTTGGGTCTGGAGACAGTACCTACATGAGATCAGAAAGGATGGAATTGTTCTTGGCTGTGAGCCACAAAGCGCAATGCACGTCTGGTCTCATTTAGCTGCATTTGTGAGCAGTGAAATGAAACTCAAGATCATTTTAGACATATTGAATAATAATAACAAAAAAAGAGTAGCACTCAGTGCTTCTTGTTGAACTTAAGTGAGGCTGGAGATCAGGACTTGGAGTCAATAATTGGTCGGATGAAGGCAAATAAATTATGGAGAAGACAATGATGATAAGTGGTCTGTTTGGCTTAGAATTAGAAGGACTGGTCCTTAATGGCGTCATTCTCCTCCTGAACGGTCAGGTTCACATAGCTGGGAAATTCTCCAAGATCCAACTTAGTTGCTTGATAACTGGATGGGATCCTTGTCCAAGTGCCACTAAGGCCAGCCTTTGATTAGCCTGGCAGCCACACCCCTTCCCAGATGACCTCTTGGTTATAATTTCTAAACTGGATTATGTATGTGGCTGGTGGTGGAAAGCGTCATTAAGGTGACCCTGCAGGGGTTTCAAAGGTGGTTTGCCACTGCCTGCTACTGCCTGGGAACCCTGGACTTTCTCAGTGGCCTCCCCTCCATGAGCGAAGAAGAAGAAGAAGAAGAAGAGATTGGATTTATACCCCGCTCTTGTCAGAACCCACAGCTAACAACGAAGTACACGCATTTGGGAACGGTTATACTTTTATTGCAAAGCTATAGATGCAGTAACACAGACACTGTTAAGAATGGCCACAGCCACTAGAGCATATAATAGGATATAGGGTATTCGTATTCCCCCCCCCCCCCCAATGGCATGGGCCAATTAGGTACCCTCCCGCGCACGTGACAAGTTAGGAAACCATTAGCTGGCTAAAGCTGGGAATTAGGAGTCTCTCACGGTACATAGGAGACTTCCAGACAACACAACCTCCTCCTGCACATCTGTAGAGATAAGCGTTACAGCAAAGGCATAGCAGCAGGGATAGGAATGCAATAACAATGAACAAGACACAGAATGAACTCCCCAACCCCCATGGCAGCATAGCTGACAGCTCTTCACTACCCAAAGAGACTGGGCTAGCCTGAACCATCCAGATATCTACCTCTGAAAAAGAGCCAGTTTTTACCGGCAAGGCGGGGTATAAATTGGAAATAAATAAATAAATTAAAAATTCCTTGGTACTTGCAGCTGGCACAGCTGGGTGCCTGTGTAGATCTGTCTCCCAGGCCAGTCCAGGGATGGGGGAAATAATTCTACACTGGCACCATATATTACTCAATCACCCAGAGAGATAGGCTCTGGATTTAAAACAATAGCCACCAGGGATCTCTCTAAGCTTAACCCCTCACCAACCTGAGATGAGAGATCCCCAGAATCTCAGTTGGCATGTGGGTTTTACACATTAGCAACTCTGTCCAGAGCTGTACAGTTAATCTTACAGGGTTGCACAATTGGTCAGCGGTTCGGGCTACAGGGTTTAGTTTGGAGTACAGTTACCCATCAAAACAGACACTATTTATAAACAAGAATAAAGTTTATTCTGTACAGGCTTAGCAATCAGACTACAAAGATTCAAAATAAGAAAGGCTAGGCAATGTTCTGCCTTAACTACACATTAGAGATGCATATTTACCAAGTCAGGAACAGTTATCAGTCCAGAATAGTCCATGGTAATAATCCAATAGCCCCAAGGGATTTGGAGCAAGAAGTCCATCTTTGTAAGCATGCAGCCATGTGCTTCAGCTGCACCAAGGAGTTATTTGTTCTGCCTGGGACAGCATTTCCCAGGTGCAATTCAACAGTAAGGAGAGAGCAAGAGAAAATCTGAAATCTCCTCCAAGGGTCAGACAATTAAAAACCCCAATCTAATTATGACTAGCCATGGCCATTAGCCAATCGCAAGTAGACAGGGAGTTTCCAACTTTTGGGGTTGTCATGGTTGCAATTTCCGAATGGTCAGTTGTCTTGGAGGCCACACCTGCAGTTGTGATCCCCCAAGCCCCAACTCTCATTGCATATGTGCAGCTTCTAGCATGCTAGCCTAGCTTCCAGCATGTAGGTGTGAAGGTATATGGTTTATGGCATGGCAATAGAGCTTCTCTGACCAAATGGTCAGCCATCTGGTTTCAATAGAAAATCAACACAGCAGGGGCACATTCCAGGGGGAAAGGCAGGGGTCTATAGGAATCAATTTCTATACAGTGCCAGAATGTGAACAGAATTTGGTCACAGAAACCATATCACAGCTCTTCTCAGAAATACGTTATTGGGGTTGTATATGCCACATTTCTCAAGGCAGGGGCCATGGCTCAGCGGTAGAGCTTCTGCTTGGCATGCAGAAGGTCCCAGGTTCAACCCCTGGCATCTCCAGTTAAAAGTCCCAGGCAGTGAATGATATCAAAGACCTCTGCCAGAGACCTTGGAGAGCAGCTGCCAGTCTAAGCAGGCAATACTGACCTTGAGGGACCATCAGTTATTTTGGAGCCCAATTCAAAAGGACTGTCATTTGGAACAAAGGTATTTCATTAGTGCTTTCTCGTGTGTAAGGTCATGCAAGCTAAAAGATAAATGCAGGATGCCTTAGTTTAGAGGTTAATTATTTTTAAAATTATATCCCATGCTTTCCTTTTCCGAGGATTCAAAGCAGCTTACAAAAATTGAAAAATAAAACCATGGAAATTGCCAATTTACAGGAGTCGGGCAGACAAGAATCTACAACACAGAAACATAACAACCTCGCTAACTGCCAGGCAAAAAGTTAGGGTTGCCAGCTCTGGGTTGGGAAATTCCTGGAGATTCTGGGGGTGGGGCCCAGGGAAGGCAAGGTTTGGGGAGGGGATGGACCTCAGTGGGGCATAACGCCAGGGTTCATTTCCTGCAGGAGCACACAGGAGCGGAGCTCTGGCAGTAAAGAGCCCAGGGGGCGGGCACATGCAACAAGCCCCACCCCCTGCTCCCAGCAGCCCCGGGCCACGAGGAGCAAGAAACAGACACGTACGTTTCAGTGGGTATTGCCTTCTGACACATTTCTGGTGATGTCAGGGGGTGTGGAAAATGCAAATAAGTTATGCTAATGAGCTCCTGCACCTCTTTTTCTACGAAATGACCCCTGCATAACGCCATGGATTCCACCCTTCAAAGCAGCCATTTTCTCCAGAGGAATGGATCTTTGCATTATGGAGATAGGATTGCTGGCTCCGGGTTGGGAAATAGCTAGATATTTTGGGGGTGGAGCCTGAGGCGGGCAGGGTTTGGGCAGGGGAGGGACTTCAGTGGGGTACATTGTCTTGGAATACAGGCAGAGCAAGGCAACAGAGCTAGATCATGGTCAAGAGTCCAGTCCAGAGATCAAATACTAGTTTAGTAGCAATCAGAGTTCATGGGTTGTTGAGGAAAGCAGAGTCAAGGCAGTCCAAGGTCGTTGATCAGCAAGGTCCAGGCAGGTCGAAAAAGCGGAGTCCAGGGTCAGTCCAAAGGTCACAGGAGGCAGGCAGAGAACATAAAAACATCAGAGAAGCCAACGTTGGATCAGGCCAATGGCCCATCCAGTCCAACACTCTGTCACACAGGGGCCAAAAATACCAGGTGCCATCAGGAGGTCCACCAGTGGGGCCAGGACACTAGAAGCCCTCCCACTGTTGCCCCCCACCCAGCACCAAGAATACAGAGCATCCCTTGCCCCAGACTGAGAGTTCCTATCTATACCTAGTGACTAATAGCCACTGATGGACCTCTGCTCCATATGTTTATCCAATTCCCTCTTGAAGCTGTCCATGCTTGTAGCCGCCACCACTTCCTGTGGCAGTGAATTCCAAGTGTTAATCACTCTTTGGGTGAAGAAGTACTTCCTTTTATCTGTTCTAACCTGACTGCTCAGCAATGTCATTGAGTGCCCATGAGTTCTTGTATTGTGAGAAAGGGAGAAAAATACTTCTTTCTCTACCTGCTCTATCCCATGTGTAATCCTATAAACCTCGATCATGTCACCCCTCGGTCGTCATTTCTCCAAGCTAAAGAGCCCAAAGCATTTTAACCTTTCTTCATAGGGAAAGTGCTCCAACCCTTTAATCATTCTAGTTGCTGTTTTATGCACTTTTCCCAATGCTATCATATACTTTTTGAGGTGTGGTGACCAGAACAAATGAGGTCACACCATTGATTTATGTGGCATTATGATACTGGCTGATTTGGTGTTACTGCAATTTGGGCAAGGGTCTAAGATGAAGCAGTAATTTTTGGTCATCTTCAAGGCCTTCCACAGACATTATTCAGCAACAAAAATTCTAAAACTTTGTATTTTGAGCTAACTGTGGGATCACGCCGGTGTAATCATTGACATGAACATAAGAACATAAGAATATAAGAGACGCCAATGTTGGATCAGGCCAAAGGCCCATCTAGTTCAACACTCTGTCACACAGGGGCCAAAAATACCAGGTGCCATCAGGAGGTCCACCAGTGGGGCCAGGACACTAGAAGCCCTCCCACCGATGCCCCCCCCCAAGCACCAAGAATACAGAGCATCACTTGCCCCAGCCTGAGAGTTCCTATCTATACCTTGTGGCTAATAGCCACTGATGTGAAGTTGTGGTCACAAATTTCACAAGGTTGTGACAAGTTGCTTTCACAGCCTGCAGTTCTCCAGTTCTGATTTATATAGGCATGCCTTAAGAAGCCTGATTTACAGCCATTTGCTTGGAGGTGCTCCTGCACTTACTCAGAAGTGTTACGATTGAGCAGCTGACACCGAGCCAAGAGGCCAGCACTCTGTCTGCATGTCCTTATGTATTGACCTACTCTAGGTTTGTATGCACGTGGTTTCCATGGCTACAGTACGTGACAGAAGCTGAACTTCTTCCCACTAATACTACTTACTCCTCTTGGCTTTTCTTCTAGCTCTCTATTGTACACTCTGAGATACATACAAAAGTCTTCTGCATCTAAGATCCCGTTCTAATCTAGTCCTCACACTCGCTTTTCTGACAGAGGTAGCATAATTACCAGCCCTTCATACTCTTTATTATTGGTCGTTAAATGTTCAAAAATGTTAAAAT
This sequence comes from Gekko japonicus, assembly GCF_001447785.1. NCBI lineage: Eukaryota > Metazoa > Chordata > Lepidosauria > Squamata > Gekkonidae > Gekko > Gekko japonicus. The sequence continues at coordinate 211,975 of NW_015162509.1, forward strand.
AGTTTTTACTGTTACATAGTAGACTTTTGAGGCTACTTGATCCTTATATCTTGTTGTTGCTTGTTTAATGCTTTTGATGTTAATTGTTGTTAATTATTTTTTAAAAAATGAATACATTTTTTTTAAAAAAAGTATTGTTGGAGCTTTTCCCTTCACTGTTCAATTAATGAAGGGGAGCCTGGTGGGCTACTTCCCTGCAGCTGTGCTTCATCGGCTACTTCAGAGCTGTGCAGAGCTATGTGTAGGTGGGTCATGGCCAGCTGCTGGCAATGAATCTCCAGGCTCCTGTTATCTCTAATTCACTAACTTTAGCTGGTTCAGAGCTGGCTGCATGTGGCTCCTCGACTCCTGAGGAGTCTTCAGCCACACTTCAGTCATATTGTGGCACAGTGGGTATATCCCACTGTCTTAACATCTGAACTGTGTGAGCAGCCAGCCTGTTGTCCCCAGCTCATCGTCCACCCAGCAATTCGAAAGCTTCGGCAAGTAGATAAAATGGGAACCACTCCTTAGAGAGGGTGGGCACGCCAATCTCCCTTGTGGGAGGGTGTTAGCTGATGGTCGGACATCCTGGTCAAGGCTTGGAAGGTGAAATAGCTTCTCGGCTACAAAAGAATCCCTGCAATGGATGTTCCGGCCAGGTGGTGGCAGTGTGGTGATTGACATACGGGTCCTGAAGCCTGGCCAACACGCAGCCATGCGGAAAATGACGGAGCCAAGCCAGAAGACGTCTATACCGGGCAGTGACGGCGCGTGCAATTAAAAATGAATATATGTTGTCTTCCCTATCCCCTACAAACATTGTTAGTCCCTTGTCTATATTGAGTAACTGTACATCGCTTTGAGCCCACTGGGGAAAGTGATTAATCAATGGAAAGTATGATGATGATGATGATGATGATGATGATGATGATGATGATGATGATGATGATGATGATGTCCACTTTCCAAAGCTGCCATTTTCTCCAGGAGAACTGATCTCTGTAACCTGAAGATAGGGTTGCTGGCTCTGGGTTGGGAAATAGCTAGATATTTTGGTGGTGGAGTCTGAGTATGGTGAGGTTTAGGGAGGGGAGGTACTTCTGTGGGGTATAAGGCTATAAAGTCCACCTTTCAAAGCAGCCATTATCTCCAGGTGAACCGACATCAGTCTCCTGGTGACCTGTTGTAATCCCAGGAGATCTCCAGCTACTACCTGGAGGTGGCAGTAGTTGATGCGAAAGACCTCTGCAGAGACCCTGGAGAGCCGCTGCCAGTCTGAGTAGACAGTACTGATCTTGATGGACCATCGGTCTGATTCAACACAAAGCAGCTTCATGCATGCATGCATGTGTACTTTGTGCAAAGCTAAGCAAGGATTTAAGAATGTCGATATGATCCAATACATTCCACTAAAGGAGCTGCGGTGGCTCAAGTGGTTAAGACACTGAACTGCAGGCTGTGGAAGGTCGGTAGTTCAGCAGTTCGAGACCCGAGTGTCCTGCATGACGGAGTGAGCTCCCGTCTCTAGTTCCAGCTCCTGACAACCTAGCAGTTTGAAAGCAAGAGCAAGAAATTGCAAGTCGATAAATAGGGACCACTTCAGTGGGTAGGTAACAGCGTTCCGTGCACCTTGTTGTTTAGTCATGCCAGCCACATGACCACAGAAACATCTACGGACAGTGCTGGCTCTTCGGCTTTGAAACGGAGATGAGCACCGCACCACTAGAGTCGGATTCAACTGGCTTTCGAACAAGGGAAACCTTTACCTTTACCTTTACTTTACATTCCACTGAAAATAATGGATAGTGTGTATGTTCACATCTGATTTATGTGCATAGTTCCTCAAAGCAAGGATACCTTGAGATACGTCCATAGAGCATCCTTGTGTATCTGAGTCTATAGGGTGGGAAAGCAGAAAAAAGGATGAATTTGGAAAACCAATTCAGTAAAAATCAACAATGAAAGCAACATCAGACGTATCAAAAAGCACAGAGAAGAGAGAGACTGTATTAAACTGGAAGACCTTTGGGAGGTTATAAAGAGGGATAACAATTCTATAAATAATCAATGATAAACTAGACATGCTGCAAATTTCATGGTGAACACGGACTGTCCAGCTTACCATATTCAAAGGTAGTGAGCAGATGTGACCCAATCACTCAGCCAGTTCAGTTCATGCCAAGCAGTTGCGAATGCTCCCAGAACTGGTTTGCATTGGGCTTTGCCAAAATGGCACATGTGCAAAGACAATGATGACTCAAACTGATTGGCAGCCATCAGCATCACCAAGGACTACTTAGATGAACATCAAAGGATAGGATTTCATTGAAACACAACATTCATTGATGACTGGTCTTTATGATATGTGCACGACTTAGTGAGAGATTTGTCTATTTAAACAATTGCCTGCTTAGCAGAGCACGTCACACTGCAAGGATGGGGGCGGTGACAGAACTCAAGTTGCGCTGTGCGAGAATGTTGTGCTGCACTGTATGCTTAGGAAGGAACACAGTGAAGCAACCTGAGGAAAAACTTACAAACAGTTCAACAAAATATTGAATTGATCATCAAAAAACTGGGTCTCCGTTCACCTCCAGTGAACAGGACAGGGGAGGGGCCATGGCTCAGTGGCGGAGCATCTGTTTGGGATGCAGAAGTTCCCAGATTCAATCTCCAGGACCTCCAGTTAAAAGCACCAGGTAGTTGGTGATGTGTAAGACCCAGGGGTCAATTTGTAGAAAAAGAGGTGCAGGAGCTCATTAGCACAACTCATTAGCATAACTAATTTGCATATCCCACACCCCCTGACATCACCGGAAGTGTGTCAGAAGGCAACATTCACCGCTCAGGCTCCACTGGACTGTTTTGGATTGCTAGCTATTGGTGGGGGGAAATGTGCAGATCTGTCCTTGCAGAGGAGGGAGAGCTTGTACCTGAATAAAACTTGGTCTTAAAGGTGCCACTGGACTGTTTTGGATCGGGGGGCCGGGGGGGGGGGCCTCTGCAGCTTACCTGGCTGCTTCTTGCTCTGACTGAGGGCTGCTGGGAGCAGGGGGTGGGGCTTGTTGCATGTGCCCGTCCCCTGGGCTCTTTACTGCCGGAGATCTGCTCCGGTGTGCTCCTGCAAGAAATGACCCCTGCTAAGACCTCTTCCTGAGGCCTTGGAGAGCAGCTGCCAGTCTGAGTAGACAATACTGACTTTGATGGACCAAAAGTCTGATTCAGCATAAGGCAGCTTCATGTGTTCATGTAGGTGACACAAGCTGAACCAGCAGCTATTTATACCCCACCCTTCACTAGGAGTCTCAGAGCTGCTTAAAACTCCTTTCCCTTCCCCTCCCCACAAGAGATACCCCGTGAGGTAGGTGGGGCTGAGAGAGCTCTTTCGAGGACTGCTCCTGAGAGAACAACTCTGAAACAACTTGCAACGGACCCAAGGTCACACCAGCAGCTACATGTGGAGGAGCGGGGAATCAAACCCTGTTCTCCCAGATTAGAGTCCGTGCTTCCTGACCACTGCCCCAAATAAGAAGAGTCATGGAGCCCAGTGTGGTTAAGGCTTGAGAAATGTGGGCAGCCAGCATCTTGATCGGCCATGGATAAAAAGTCGCCTGGTAGCGTGACATCCAGGGCTGCTAATAGGAAGAGATGCCGTCAGGCAGTCCTCAAAGAGAAACTGGGGACCAGAGCAGCAGCCACAGCAATTACTTAGTGTGAACACAGGAAGAGAGATCTGTACAGTCCACTACACAGCCAATAAATCTGGTTTATGTCTTCTCTTCCCCCCGAGCAGCACAGAGTGCCAATATATCTAAGCCTAGAATCAGAGTACAAAGCTCAGCTGTGCCGTTCTGTCCTGGGCAGAAGCAGAAACAAGACATCCTGAAGTGGTCTGGTCTTATTCTTTCCTGTCCGCGGGGGAAACCGAACACTCAGCATGCTTCCCTGGTCTTCCAAACGAATGCAGAGGGCGAGATATGCATTCCGCATAGTTACATGGTACATCCCCACTGGGACTGTCACTCCAGGCTGCATGCAAGGGAACGTATGTTTTATACATTTCTCTCCAAGTTGAAAGAAAATAAAAACAATCCCCCCACTGGCATTGCTGGGGCTCTGTTCCCACTCAATATTTTAGTTTTCTTTGGAGATTTTTTTTTTCAAAAACGGCATAACACTCAAAATGTGATTCCCACAGATAACTTCCAACTGTGCTGCCCCAGAAGGTTGGACCAGAACCAATGGGGTTGAAATTGAATCAGAAGAGTTTTTGGCTAAACATTAAGAGGAATGTACCGACAGTCAGAGGGGTTCCTCCGTGGAACAGGCTTCCTCGGGAGGTGGTGGGCTCTCCTTCTTTGGAGGTTTTCAAACAGAGGCAAGATGGCCATCTGACAACAATGCGGATTCTGTGAACTTGGGCAGATCATGGGGGGGGGGAGGGCAGGAAGGGTTGCCTCAGTGCTCAGTTCTCGTGGCCCTTTCTCACACGCCCAGGGAAATGCTGATTGCCACTTTGGGGTCAGGAAGCAAGTTTTCTTCAGGCCATTTTGACTGGAGATCCTGGAGGTTTTTTTGTCATCTCCTGGGCATAGAACATGGGTCACTGGGGGTGTGGAGGGGGAGGTATTTGTGAATTTTCTGCATTGTGCAGCAGGGGGTTACACTAGATGACCCTGGAGGTTCCCTCCAACTCTATGATTCTATGATTGGAAGTCTTTTCCCTTCTGGTCAGTCTTCTAAGTGGGGTGGGATAGCCTCCTGTTTCTTCTTAGCAGCCATGGCTAAGTGGTAGGGCATCTGCTTGGCATGCAGAAGGTCCCCGGTTCAATCCCCAGCATCTCCAGTTCAAGGGTGAGGTAGAGTGTGGGGTGAAAGACCCTTACCAGAGACCCTGGAGAGCTGCTGCCAGTCTGAGCAGACAATACTGACCTTGATGGACCGATGGTCTGATTCAGTATAAGGCAGCTTCATGTGTCTTCTTTTCAGGGAGACCCAAAGCCATCCCACTGTTTAGTAAATGGACAAAAATGCCTCCTGGGACTGGGGAAGTTCAATTCAGTATTGATTCATTCATGATAGTTAGAATTGCCAGCTCTGGGTTGGGAAATACCTGGAGATCTGGAGAGGGGGGGGGGTTGAAGTCCGAGGGTCTGAGGAGGGGAGAGACCTTAGCAAGGTAGAGTGCCATTGAGTCCACCTTTCAATCAGACATTTTCTTCAGGGGAACTGATCGTTGTAATCTGAAGACCAGGGGTAATTCTGGGAGCTCTCCAGCCTGCACCTGAAGGCTGGCAACCCTGTAGTCTGCCTCTCTCTCACTGAGACTCAAGGAGGATTGCACGGTGTAAATCAATGCAGTAAGGATTAGACTTCTGTTAAACAATGAAGAAAATGGAATTACATAAGGAGAGAAGTGTGGGGATCAATGGTCCCTCTAAGCTGTGGAGTCTTGTGAGCAAAAATTCTACTTTGTGAGCTATGGGCATTAAAGTTGTCAGCGAGCAATTTGGCTACTGCATAAATTAGTTTGCTCTGGAGCCCTCCTTCTCAAGCTAAGACAAAAATGTGTGAGCTGGAGGCTAAAAAGCTGTGAGCCAGCTCACACTAACTCAGCTTAGAGGGAACACTGGTGGGGATGTTCCTGTTCTCCTCTGTAGGAGTGACAGATCTTCCATTATGGTGAGAAACCTCTTAGCCTCAACCCCACATTCCCTGCTGCTGCTCAGCAAGATGGCAGCAGGAAGATGGGAGGGGGGAGCGATGCAACTTTCACCGCAAAACCAGAAGGAATCTCATCATGCTGGGGTGACACACTAGGATTCACCCCAAACTATGCACAGGTGCCAATGCAATTGCATCGATTCCAGTTATGTGCTAGAAGTAATCTTGTGTGTTGGCATGACATTGAGTAATTTATCTCCACCCCTCAAATTTTGCCACCACACCGCCCCTTAGGGCAGCAAGATGGCAGCAGGAAGATGGGAGGGGGGAGCGATGCAACTTTCACCGCAAAACCAGAAGGAATCTCATCATGCTGGGGTGACACACTAGGATTCACCCCAAACTATGCACAGGTGCCAATGCAATTGCATCGATTCCAGTTATGTGCTAGAAGTAATCTTGTGTGTTGGCATGACATTGAGTAATTTATCTCCACCCCTCAAATTTTGCCACCACACCGCCCCTTAGGGCTGGCAACCTGCCTCCTCCACCAGGCCATTCTACAATATGGGCGCCGTAACTGCCATTGTTGACCTTGTCCACTTGTAGAGTGGCACATCCAGAATATCCTGTGTGGGCGAACTAAGCTGTTGTGGTGGAACATAGGAGGAGCATGAAAAGCTTTGTATGTGACCATCAAATATCTTGAACTGGACCTGGTAACTGATGAGCAGCTAGTGGAGTGACTGCACAACGGATATGATATGCGTGCCCTGCATAGTCCCTGATAGTAGCTGAGCTGTGGCATTCCATACCAACTGGAGTTTCCAAGCTGACTTCAAGGGCAGACCCAGGGCTATTTTTGGGCAGGAACGCAAAGGAATGGAGTTCCGGCTGGCTCCAAAATTGGCCACGCCTAGCAGGAACTCATTAGCATAATAGGCCACACCCAACAGCAGGAACTTATTAGGACTGGCTACATTAGGGGTGTGTGGCCTAACATGCAAAGGAGTTCCTGCTACAAAAAAAAGGCCCTGGGTTTTGACCATAAACAAGGTAAACAGAATAAGAAGCAAAAGGTGGGTGGGGCTGGATGACCACACTTCTGGTAACATGGAGGCCTAATATGCTAATGAGCTGTACTGTCAGGCATGTGACCTAATATGCTAATTAGTTTTTTGCTGTTGGGTGTGGCCTATTATGCTAATGAGTTCCTGCTGGGCTTTTTCTACAAAAAAACCCCTGGGCAGACCCATGTAAAGTACCTCCCCCTCCACACCCCCAGTGGGCAGTTTGATCCGTTGCTCTCGCTGTTCCCTAACGGATTTAAAGTGAACGATCAGACAGCAACATCTGTCTGTTGATCCCCAGTCATCTGAGTCCCCTTCCCCCCTCCCCTTGCTGCAAGTTTATTTGATACCAGAGAAAATCCAGTCTCGTTGGTCTGAGCCGGTTCCCAAGTGGATTTCCTGTTGTCTGGTCGCACTCTTGTTGCGCACCCAAGCCGTCAGGCAGGTCTCCTCTTGTTTTCCCTCTGCCATTTTTTAAAAAATTAGTTAGCGAGGTGCACACAACTGCTTATTCACACCTCCCCCCCCACACACAGGGACTGCTCAAAGCTCTGTTTTCTTTTTTTTAACCCTAAAAGAAAGATGCCTCTGTTCATCAGCTTTTTTCTGTCCTTTGAAGAAGGGGTAAGTTTAAAAGATTAAAAGGAGGTTGGCAGTGAACTACATATCCCAGCAGTCTTAGCAAGCATTTGTGCACATGCTCAGAAAAAAAAATGGCCGACAGCCCCATGAACTACATATAACCGCAGGCTGATAAGTGCTTATGGGCATGCTCCAAGGACCAACTTTTCAGCCAGGATGGGGCCTGGGGGGGGGGAAGCCGGCGGACGGGCCCTGCAGGACCCGTTCGCCGGCCAGGATGGGGCATGGGGGGGGGAAGCCGGCGGACGGGCCCTGCAGGACCCGTTCGCCGGCCAGGATGGGGCCTGGGGGGGGGAGCCGGCGGACGGAGCCTATCGGCTCCGGTCGCCGCTGGGCTGAAAGCGGACCTTACTGTATGTCCGGAAGATGGCCGCTCAGAAGAAGCTTGCTCCGATGACTGGCTCCCTCCCCTCCCAGCCACCCAGCCAATGGCAGGGCAGATTCGCTGAGGGAGCCAGTCATCGCAGGCAGCGTCTTCTGAGTGGCATTTTTTCCGCCCATACACTAACGGGGCGCATTTTAGAATTTTGGCACCCACTATTCAATTATAATAAGGAGAGATTCTGTGGTTTGCTTCTAGTCTGAGGACAATTCTAACACAATCATTTTAGGTTGTGCAGTCTTTCTCTCTATGCTATTTTAATGGGCTGCCTGGTTTTGAAGCCTATTTCATTGCATTGTTTTATTGTATTAGTCATAAGACACTTCAAGCAGGCCCGCTGGAGAGGAAAATAGAGGATTTTTTTTTAAAAAAACAACCTTTCAACATACAATAAGAAAACGTTTTCAACATTCAACATTCAGAATACAAAACATAAAGTACAACACAAATAACCAATTAGAAATCCAACATCAACATCTTACGATGAACCAATTCACTAATTCCATAATTCAGTATTAACAAGATGAACCATTTTAACAACATTAATAATATTCAAGGGTCATTTCATAGAAAAATAGGTGCAGGAACTCATTAGCATAACTCATTAGCATAACTTATTTGCATATGTCACACCCCCTGATATCACCGGAAGTGTGTCAGAAGGCAGCACCCCCCATTCAGGCTCCACTGGACTGCTAGCTATTGGGGGGGGGACATGCAGATCTGTCCTCACAGAGGAGGGAGAGCTGGTACCTGAATAAAACTTGGCCTTAAAGGTGCCACTGGACTGTTTTGGACCAGGGGGCTGGGGGAGAGGCTTTGCAACTCACCTGGCTGCTTCTTGCTCTGACTGAGGGCTGCTGGGAGCAGGGGGTGGGGCTTGTTGCATGTGCCCACCCCCTAGGCTCTTTACTGCGGGAGCTTTGCTCCTCTGCGCTCCTGCAGGAAATGACCCTATTAATATTAATAACATTATTGACATTAAGGATAATATTGATAACATTGATTACATCAACACCATTAATAGCTTTAATAACATTGATAACATTAAGAACATTAGCAACATTAATACTCTATTCTAACCTGCCTACCTGGAGAGGAGGCAGACAACTTCTCTGAATAAATAAAATAAATTGTTTTTCAGAGCTTGCTAGAAGAAGATATGGCTGGCAGATGGCTGCCTATACCCACTTACACTCTCATGGCCCACACTGTGTACGGAAACACGTTCCTCTTCTGAGTTAAGTGTACGTGCTCCATAGAAAGTAGAATTTTTTGGCCATTCACAGACTAACCATCACTGCTGGTCTTCTTGTATCTAACTCTTGCTCTCCTTAAAGTCCTCTCCTGTCAAGGTGATGAACTGGTTTCATTTTCTTAATATAAGATCGCCCTTACAAGATCGCCATTCAGTGGGAAGCAGCTCCCTTAATTGTTTCCCAACAGTACATTTTATTACCTTGTAACCTTTAGCCGGTGCTTGTCTTCTGGTGCAGTTGAGAGGAAAACATCTGTGTGCGTTTCATTTCTAAAGGCAGGGTAGGGTTGCCAGCCTCCAGGTGGGGCCTGGAGATCTCCCGCTTATACAACTGATCCCCAGCTGACAGAGATCAGCTCCCCTGGAGAAAATGCCTGCTTTGAAGGGTGGACTCTATGGCATTGTACCATGCTGAGGCCCCTCCCCTCCCTTCCCCAAACCCCACCCTCTCCTGCATCCACCTCCAAAGTCTCCAGGTATTTTCTTGTCCAGATCTGGCAACCCTAAGGCAGGGTGTGGCTTTATCCTTGATATAAGCAGCCTTTTTAGTCCAGGTGCCAGAAAAATGCACATACATCATCATCATCATCCACCTGTGAGAGTTTTTCTTGGTATTTTTTGTATTTTGTATTTTTCATATGTTTGTGTGTGTGTGCGTGTGCGCATGATGGTGACCTCTGGTGACTGACCTGTACTGGGGGCCTGGAGGATATTCAGAGAGGTGGCTGATTAAAGCCTGCCCCCGCCTCCCGACTGCTGGTATTCCAAGGAGGTCTCCCTTCCAAGTACTTGCCAGAGTGAAACTAGAAATCTTTCAAGGTAAACCAGTATCTGAATGATCATCAGCAGGCTGAATCCTGGTTACACAGATGAACCATAGTTAAAATAAGCCATGGTTTCTCATTCGGTCTTGGGCCGTATCTGTGCCTCTTTGTTTTCCCATATGATGAGTTCTTGAGATACAAACATGTAAATTTGAGCTCTGCTTCCGGATCATGCACCCAGAAGGCTGCCAAGGTCCACGCAGTGGTGGGAGAATTTTTTAAAAAGAAGAAGAAGCAGCAGCCTTGTGGGCTTACTAGAAGTTCATATGGTTGGGGACACAACATCTGCTGGTGATTCCAGGCCCGAAAGATGCCAGGTATGGTGCTACCAGGGCCGGGGCTTTTTCGGTGGCGGCTCCTACCTGGTGGAATGAGCTCCCGGAGGAGATCCGGGCCCTGTGGGACCTTGCACAGTTCCACAGGGTCTGCAAGACGAAGCTGTTCTGCCAGGCCTTCAAGTAGGAGCCGCCACTACTTCCACCACTACCTCCACCACCACCACGAGTTGGGTAACAGCGGGGGGCGAGATGGCCCTGTGTTAAATGAACGACAGCGCTGCGTGGATCTGATACCACTGAACTGGGACTGCTATCCCCAGGAAGCCATTTTGTTACTGAAGACTTTCCTGAAACATCTTGAGCACTTTGTATTGTTGTAATTGATTGATTGTTTTATCTTGCTTTTAATTATTTTAACTATTGGCATATATGCCCTATCTGTGAGCCGCCCAGAGCCCGCTTGCGGGGAGGGTGGGCTATAAATCTAATAATAAATAAATAAGGGAAGTGAGAAAGGAAAGTGACAAAGGGTAGCTCTAAGAATCCAGTAATTCTGGGGTAGCTCACAGAATTTCTGGCAATTCATAACAACATAAGTGCGTAAGAGAAAACAATGTTCGATCAGACCAGTGGCCCATCTAGTCCAACACTCTGTCACACAGTGGCCAAAATTACCAAGTGCCATCAGGAGGGGTCAAGACACTAGAAGCCCTCCCACTGTTGCCCCCCCAAGCACCAAGAATACAAAGCATCACTTGCCCCAGACTGAGAGTTCCTATCGATACCATGTGGCTAAGAGCCACTGATGGACCTCTGCTCCATATGTTTAACCAATTCTCTCTTGAAGCCATCCATGCTTGTAGCCGCCACCACTTCCTGTGACAATGAATTCCATGTGTTAATCTCTCTTTGGGTGAAGAAGGACTTCCTTTTATCCGTTCTAACCCGACCGCTCAGCAATTGCCCATCCACCCCTTGAATGAAACACCACACAATTTATGGGTTAAACTGGGATTTTATTTATACATCAGCTGAACTGCACCAACACATTAAAGCACGGGTTGCATTGGGCTTGCAAAGGGCAAACTCACCCTGGCACAGAGCCGGGTCCGGGATCCTTCCAGACCCTACTCATCACTGCCCGCATGCTAGTGCGTAAAAGAGATGGGAGGACACATGCCAGCGCGTGACTGCAAAGCCTTAAGGCTTGTCATATGTTCCCCCTACCCTGAAGAGGCCCAACTGAGCCACCCTGACTGCAGAGCCCATAGGCACACAGTGTGAGGACTAGGGATGTGCATTCGGGTCATTTGAACCAAATGCATCCCCAAAAATGGCCCATTTGGGCCCCTTTCGGGTTGCTGCGGGCTGATTCAGATTCTCTGATCTCAATCGGCTTGCCGCCGAATTTTGGCGGCAATTCAGCCCCATTATATTCTATAGGCCATTGAAGTCAAGGACAAAAACATAGGAAGGGCAAAAACATAGGGTATATTCTGGGGGCTGGAGGGAAGGGAAGGGGTTTTGAGGGAAGAAGAGAAGAAGAAGAGATTGGATTTATACCCTGCCCTTCACTACCCAAAGGTGTCTCAGAGCAGTTTACAAACTCCTTTTCCTCCCCTCCCCACAACAAACACCCTATAGGGTAGGTGGGGCTGAGAGAGCTCTTGACAGAAACTGCTCTTTTTCAAGATCAGCTCTTATCAGAACTATGGCTTGCCCAAGGTCATCCAGCCAGGTGCAAGTGGAAGAGTGGGGAATCAAACCCGGTTCTCCCAGATTAGAGTCTGCACACTTAACGACTACACCAAACTGGAGAGGCTCCAAACTCACACCAAACTGGACAGGCTCCAAAATTACAGGGTAGCTGCTGGGGCCTCTCCCCAAGATACCCACCAAGTTTCAAGAACATTGAACCTGGGCGTCCAATTCTACGGGCCTCCAAACTGGTTGCCCCCATCCCCTCCACTGTTCTCTATGGCGGGGAAAAAAGTAACTTTTCCCCCACCATAGAGCACAATGGAGGGGATAGGGGCAACCTGTTTGGGGGCCCATAGAATTGGACTCCCTGGTTCAATGTTCTTGAAACTTGGTGGGTATCTTGGGGAGAG
>NW_015162509.1:224599-276031 GCF_001447785.1 Gekko japonicus
GGTGGGTGGGTGGGGAGCTTGGACTAGGCTGATCTGAGCATGGAGGGTACCCACCACCAGATCTGGCCAGCGGGATCTCCCTTGATTGGCCATGGCTCCCGTGCTGAGCTGTAATTGGCTCACTTCCCTTTTGTTTCATGCAAGAGGACGTGGGGGGTGGGCAAATGCCAGTGCCTGCTCCATGGGCAGGCACTGGTCTTTTATAGAGTGCCCATGAGTTCTTGTCTTGTGAGAAAGGTACCTCTTTCTCCATCTGCTCTAATCTTATAAACCTTGATCATGTCATGCCTCAGCCGTCGTTTCTCCAAGCTAAGGAGCCCTAAGCGCTTTAACCTTTCTTCATAGGGAAAGTGTTCCAACCCTTTTATCATTTGAGTTGCCCTTTTCTGCACTTTTTTCAAAGCTATAATATCCTTTCTGGGGTGTGGTGACCAGAATTGCACACAGTACTCCAAATGAGGTTGCACCATCCATTTATACAGAAGTGTTATGATACCGGCTGATTTGTTTTCAATTCCTAATAATCCCCAGCATAGCATTGGCCTTTTTTATTGCAGTCGTACACTGTCTTGACATTTTCAGTGAGTTATCTATTATGACTCCAAGATCTCTCTCTTGGTCAGTCTCTGCCAGTTCAGACCCCGTCAACGTGTATTTATAGTTAGGATTTGTGGTCCCAATGTGCATCACTTTGCACTTGGCCACATTGAACCCCATTTGCCATGTTGATGCCATTCGCCCATCCTCGACAGATCCCTTTGGAGTGCCTCACAATCCTCCCTGGTTCTCACCACCCTGAACAATTTCGTGTCATCTGCAAATTTAGCCACTTCTCTGATTACTCCCAACTCCAAATCATTAATGAACAAGTTAAAAAAGCATCAGACCCAGTACTGAGCCCTGCGGTACCCTAATGCTTACCACCCTCCACTGAGAAAATTACCCATTTATACTCACTCTCTGTTTCCTCTTAATTAGCCAGTTTTTGATCCACAAGAGGAATTGTCTTTTTCTCCCATGACTATTGAGCTTACTTAGGAGCCTTTGATGAGGAACTTTATCAAAAGCTTTCTGGAAGTCAAGGTAAACAACATCTACTGAGTCCCCCTTGTCCACATGTTTGTTCACTTCCTCAAAGAACACTAACAGGTTAGTGAGACAAGATCATCCCTTACAGAACCCATGCCGAGTCTTCCTCAATAGGTCTGGTTCATCAATGTGCCTTTTAATTCTCTCCTTAATAACAGTTTCCACCAACTTACCTGGTATCAATGTCAGACTGACTGGCCTGTAATTTCTCAGATCTCCTCTACAATTCTTTTTAAAGATGATTGTGACATTAGCTACCTTCCAGTCCTCAGGAATAGAGGCAGATTTTAAGGAAAGATTACATATTTTTGTCAGGAGATCCATAAATTCAGATTTGAGTTCTTTCAGAACTCTTGGATGTATGCCATCTGGGCCTGGTGATTTATCAGTTCTTAAGTTGTCTATCAGTCTTCTTTCTTGTCACCTCAATCTGACTCAGGTCTTTCAATACCCCTCCCGAAGTCAGCGGTTTTGGACTGGGCAAGCACTTCTTGTCTTCCACAGTGAAGACAGAGGCAAAAAATGCATTTAGCTTCTCCGCCATTTCCCTATCATCCTTCAGTACTCCTTTTTTTTTTAAATATTTTATTATTTTCCAAATAACATGATTGCAACACAAATCATACATTTTAAAGTGCTATACAAATTAATACATTCTCTAATACACCATATCACTGGCAATGTCTGCTTACATTATAAGTGTTAAGAACAAAAAGAATTTCCTTCGTCATTACCAGTGGTAGCTTAAGAAACTATTTTATTCCTTCTCCTTGAACTCATGCCCAAATAATACATAATTAATAAAGAGATTTTTTAAATTTATCCCAAGCTGTTTCTCATGTATCTTAACTATATTATTTTATGCCTTTTAATTACTCTTAGTGAAAAACTAAAACAACGGCCACAAAATTTTTAACCTTCTTGGTGGAGTCCTTGGAGGTTGCCACCTCCCTGTGGGTCTTTGGAAAATTCCAAAGGGGGTCATTCCCTAGGACCCCGCCCTATGGGAGGTAATAGGGAAGTTCCTGCCGAGTGCCTTACCCGCTGTGCTCCTATTATACCTTGCTATCTATATATTTAAAAACTAATAATATTAAGGCATATTATCTGAAAATTAAACCTTTTTTCCTCTCTCTCTTGAGGGTTCCAACAGATGTTTTTTCCCTTTTCAGAGGCTCTTTAGAGTTTTTGTATCCAAAACTTAGACTCCATCCCTATTGGAGTTTCTTATGTAGACACATCTTCTAAAACTCTTAGCATTTCTTCACCTGACTTGACATCATAGACAGTAAATGTTCTGTTCTTGTGATTTATATATAAATGTCCTAGTGGAAGCCAACGGTACCTGATGTGTTTTTCTGCCAGACGTTGTGTAATAGGTTTCAAGGTACGACGTGCTGTTAAAATCTCTGGTGGGAGGTCCTGATACACTTGAATCTGGGTGTCTTGCAGTTTAAGTCCATTATTCATCCTTGCAGCTTCTAAAATAGTTTTCTTTACTTTGATGTCTGTCAGTTCAGCCATTATGTCCGGGATGAGAGTGGGGGAGCCTGATTGGGGTGTCTTCAGTCGATAGGCTTGACAAATTGGTGGAGCCGGCAGCTGCAGTAATTCTTGGAGCCATTCATTTAAAGAGCCCGCGAGATCTTTCTGTAAGGCAAAGTTTGGGGAAATTCCCCTAAGCTTGATTTTTTTTTCGAGCTTGATCTTTCTTTCGCGGGCCTTTGTATCCAGTAATATTATTTTGGACTTGCTCCATGTTTCTTTAAATTCTCTATTTCCTTCGAATTTTGAGCAGTCTGCTTCAATGCCTGTTCTGTTCTCTCCCTCAAGTCTGTAAGGCTCAAGTTCATAGCATCAAGCTTTTGGTGGATTGGAGTAATGCTGTCTTTGAACTCTTTTTTCATTTCAACAAACATAGTCTGTATGTCTTTTTTGGTTATAGAGTCCTCACGCTTCCTTTTAGTCTGTCGGCAAGCAGCTTCACCGTCTGACTCAGCTTCTAGTGGGGGAGGAGAGTCTTCATCCGAAGTTAGCATGTTTCTCTCGGTTTGTTGAGACTCTTTGATATTTTTCTTGGCTGCTTTCCCTCCTTTTGGCCTCCCCATTCCTTCCGACAAGCAGTTCTTATCTTAAGAGTCCTTAGTTGATCTTTTTTTAGCGTTATTTGGAGCACAGATGCGGAGGCTCTTTTCGGTCTGACTGCCCTGTGGTATCAAAATATTTATCTTGAGAGTCAAAAATGAGGAGGTGTTGGGAAATCCATGACTGGATCTTCCCAGCTTCTTTTCTGGCTGGTTTCCTGCTTCCAATGTATTTGAAGAAAGTTTTATTGTTGGTCTCTATGTTTTTTGCAATATGCTCCTCATATTCCCTTTTTGCCTGCCTGATCACAGACTTGCATTTCATTTGCCACAGCTTGTTTTCCCTTTTATCAACCTCACTGAGACTAGCTTTCCACCACTTAAAGGAATCCTTCTTACCTTTTACAGCTTCCATTACTTTGTTTGTGAACCATGCAGGCCTTTTTCTGTACCTATTTGTGCCTTTCCTAACCTGTGGTATACATCATCTGAACTTCTAGGATTGTAATTTTAAAGTCTCCAAGCTTCCCAAATGGTTTTGACCCTTTCTACTTTTCATTTCGCTCCTGCCAACCTAGCAGTTTGAAAGCAAGAAATTGCAAGTAGATAAATAGGTACCACTTCGGTGGGAAGGTAACAGCGTTCCGTGCACCTTGGTGTTTAGTCATGTCGGCCACATGACCACGGAAACGTCTTCGGACAGCGCTGGCTCTTCGGCTTTGAAACGGAGATGAGTGCCGCAACCCTAGAGTCGGACTCGACTGGCTTTTGAGCAAGGGAACCTTTACCTTTACCTTTTACTTTTCATTTCAGTTTCCTCTTCACATGTCCCCTCATTTCAGAGAAGTTACCCCTTTTAAAGTTAAAGGTGGCTGTGGTTCCTAGAGCTACCATCTGTCACTTCCTGTATGAACTTCCAATAAGTGCCTTAGGCTTCATTTTTTAAAAAAGTTTTCTTTGGCAACATTGTGTCCCCCCATAACCCTCCCCCCAGTTGCCTGGTAACCCTAAGGTAGTTGTAAGACTCCTCCTCCTTCACGAATCCCTTGCCCTTCTTTGTTGATTCCTCACAATACATAAACTATTAAAATGGTCTTGATCTCCAGCACAGACCGATGATCATTTTGATCTGGATCTGATTAAAAAACAAAACAAAACGGGAAAAGAAATTATTGAAAAACAAAACATTGTAATCTTGATAATTGAAGCTGGCTTCCCAAAGAGCCCCCTCTGTCCGGCCTTTTCTGCTCCATCCTGACACATAGCTCTTGTTCAGTCTTATTACCACCGCTGTTCTATCTCTGCGCTGCCTCCGAAGGAAGTGTCATTACTCATTTTCCCCCTGTAAAGAAGTTTCTTCAAAGCCCTAACACCTCATCTATGACTTTTATTCTTCCCGGAAAGAATGTGAAAAGGCAACATTTTCTCTGTTCCAATCATCAGACATCCTCTCATCCTTCTGGCTTCATTATTCACTTCTGCAATCACCGGCCCCCCAAATGCCCCCCTTTTATCTTCCCAATCAGAATGCACACAACAATATCGCTGACTGATTTTAAATCAGAGCGCAGCACTGGATGTATTATCGAAATGGCTTCCTTTCAGCCCGTTGAACAATTTCTCTCTTGTTCTGCCTCATATTTGGGGTGTGAGCGTGTGCATCTTGCTGCGCTGTTCTTTGTCAAGGTTCTCAAGAGACATGCTGACTTCCAGGCAGCTGTTTTGTCCTTTCCAGAGTTCAGTATTTCTCTTTCAATTGAATACTGCCTTGGACTGAGTGAGGAATTTGCATAAATATGACCAGACTGCAGACTCTGGAATATGATTTTTAAATGCAAAACCAACCTGGTCTGCCAATTCTGAAAACTGTAACTATTTTTTTTAAGAATGTATTTGCCTCTCTTCTTGTCTCCATGAGACTAGCCAAATTTGAAATGGACAGTTGCGGTAAGAAGCTTAGAAACCTGGAGGCCGATTGACTCATGCATATATATGACCTGGATTCTTTTCCCTTGGTTACTCAACACTGTGCATCTCCTAGCTGAATGTGTGAGCTGGCTTCCTTGAACAGGAGGCAATATCCACTTGTGTCTGTGGTCAACACTGGATGCTGCAGTCTGCAAGGGGTAATACTTTGTAGGTGAAATGGCCCAGAGTAGAGCTGATTGGATCTTCCAGTGTGGGAGGTGGAAATTCTGCCTGTGGTGTCCTCTGACGTGAGGCGGATAGGAATAAGCTTGCCTATCGGACCATCCTTCAGTCCACCACTAAAGCTGGTAGCTTCAATAAGAAGTTTCTTTATTGCCTCCAGCTGGGATGGAGCACTTGCAGATGGAGCACATTATGGGACCGATTTCACACAAGAGTTACGCCGCGGTCGTGCCTCCCTTTGCCCCGCTTCTATCTGTCAATTTCCCACTTGAAGCCATGTGGCCACATTTTGACCCGTGGCTTCACCCGATTTTCCTCGCCGTTTCATGTTCCTCAAAAAACAGGATCACAAAATTGCGGGGAAAATCAGGCAAAGCCGGGGGTCAAAATGCGGCCTCGTGGCTGCAAGTGGGAAATTGACCAATAGAAGTGGGGCAAAGGGAGGCACGACCTCGGCGCAGCTCTTGTGTGAAATCGGTCTGGGGGTGCGGTCAGATCTACTGGAGCTGAAAATATACCTAAAAAATACCTTAATATTTTTCTGGTATATTTCAGGATCCCAAAGGTATTTGATTTTTGTTTTTTTCCTGGAAAACTAAAAAAAAAAAAAAATCCTGGAAAATTCCCAGAGATATGTGGGAATTACTAGGTATATTGAGAAAAACAGCAGCGACTGGAGCAGACTGCTCCTGCCTCTCAGCTGTTTGTCGGGCTTCCGCTGTAGTCGCTTTAAACTTTAAACCCGTTAAACTCTAAAGGGACTGCAGTAGAAGCCCGTCAAACAGCTGAGAGGTGCAGCTGCAGAAGACGGCCCGAGGATCCGCTGTGGGCTGGCATTTTAAAAAACTTTTCTTCCTCTTCCTCACCCTAACCCTATTGGACCTGGGGAAAAATTGGGATTCCCCCCAAAATTCCAGATCCTAATACTCTACCAGTATTGGGAACTGGGATTTTTCGGGAATCCCGAAAAAATTCGGGTCCAATAGACTCGAGCTGAAAAATACCAGTAAAAAAACCTCAAACACCTGCACACCCTTAACCATGACACACATGCTGGAGGAGGGCAACCAACAGGCACACTGAAGAAGGCCCCTCCTCTACAGGCCTTGAGGGGGAAATAGAAACTGGTTTCTGAGGACTCAGTTAAAGACACACACACAAATATATATCACTCTGCCTTAACTGCTTCCTTGAGATTCTGATACCAGAACCATGAACTTTGGTGCAACTGATGATGATGATTACAGTCCCATCAGTGTTTTACAGTGTATAAGCAAGATTTTAGAAGAAGAAGAAGAAGAAGAAGAAGAAGAAGAAGAAGAAGAAGAAGAAGAAGAAGAAGAAGAAGAAGAAGAAGAAGAAGCAGCAGCAGCAGCAGCAGCAGCAGCAGCAGCATGCCAGCCAAGCTTGTCAGGTCTCCTGCTATAGAAGAAAAACTTTCAGGCATTTCCCCTGGTCCCCATCAGGGCTTCACAGACTGGTGGTGGGGGGAATGGGTGTACGTGCCAGCATGTGACATCACTTCTGGCACTAAACTGGAAGTGATGTCATCACGCTGGAGGGGAGGGGGGACACTCTTGGAACCACAGAGTTCTAGATAAATCCTAAAGCGTTGCCACCAGCATGATGATGTCACGTCCAGTTTGGCTCTAAAAATGATGCCTGTCCCCACCTGCAATCATGCCTGGGAATTTGGCAGCTGCAGCTGGCCACCCTGATATCAGCCAATGTGGTGTAGTGGTTAGAGTGTCAGACTGGGATCTGAGAGACGCAGGCTCAAACCCCCACTCGACCATGCTGGGTGATCTCGGGCCAGCCCCATCCTCTCAGCCGAAGCTACCTCACAGGGTTGTTGTGAGGATAAATGGAAGAGAAGAGAATAATGTGAGCCTTTTTCATCCCCACTATGGAGAAAAATAGAGTATGAAAATAAATAAATAAATAAACAAACAAATAAATACCGCCAGGGGAGGGGAGGGAGAAACTAGAGCAGCAAGGGATGGACAATAAGGCTGGCTATGGCAGGCAAACTCACCCATGTTTGCATATATGGAAGAAGCCACGTTATCATTTGTTTGTTTCACAGTATCTGAACTCCCTAGCTGGGATTTCTTTTCTCAGTTATGCTCAGATCGTCTGAGCTTCTGCAGCGTGTTGTTGATGCCAAGGAAAGGGCAGCCTGCAGCAGAAGAATTTGCAGAGCCAAACCAGAAAAGGCACAGAAGAGGATGCTAGTGTGTGAAATATTCATTATTTATTTATTTATGGTCTTGAGCACAAAGACTTCGAACCAGGAACAGGTTTGGTGGCATTGCTGTTACGAGAGATAGTAAAGGTAAAGGTTTCCCTTGCTCGAAAGCCAGTCGGGTCCAACTCTAGGGTTGCGGTGCTCATCTCCGTTTCAAAGCCCAAGAGCCAGCGCTGTCCGAAGACGTTTCTGTGGTCATGTGGCCGGCATGACTAAACACCAAGGCGCACGGAAGGCTGTTACCTTCCCACCAAAGTGGTACCTATTTATCTACTTGCAGTTTCTTGCTTTCGAACTGCTAGGTTGTCAGGAGCTGGAACTAGAGACGGGAGCTCACTCCGTCATGCGGCACACTCGGGTCTCGAATTGCTGAACTACCGACCTTCCACAGCCTGCAGTTCAGCGTCTTAACCACTTGAGCCACTGCAGCTCCATTTCGAGAGATACTGCACAACAATTGTGATTGGGACTCTTTTGAGTCTCTTCATCTTGAGATCCCGTGTTCTCACATGCTCATCGAAACACAAGGGTGGAAGCCCATCACTTTTTATATCCCTTCTCAGAAATCATCGTTTGGTGGTGTTTTGGTTTATGATCTGGAGGTCACCATTGTGTACACATCCTGTTTCTGTTTCACTGATTTAAATTGATTTTAAGCAACCTGTGTGAGGAATTTCAGGCTAGGGTCTCAACAGAAACAGAACTTAAGTAGGTGTGACAGTTTTTCACGTTCACTTCTGTTACCCATAATTGCCCTTTCCCTCTCCCATTTCTGCTGCCTCCTCTGCTGTCAGACTGTGAACTTCTCAGTATTCTTTGAGGGTAACAGACTGTTACCCTCAAAGGCTCTTTTTGTAGCAGGAACTCCTTTGCATCTTAGGCGACGCACCCCTAATGCCGCCAATCCTCCAAGAGCTTACAGAGCTCTTCTTACAGGGGCTACTGTCAGCTCTTGGAGGACTGGCTACATGAGGGGTGTGTCGCCTAAGATGCAAAGGAGCTCCTGCTACAAAAAGAGCCCTCGGCCCTGGCCCCTGCCTGGTGGAATGAGTTCCCATACAAGATCAGGGCCCTGCGGGACCTTTTGCTTCACCTTCCACCAGGCTTTTAATTAGGGCGATGGACGTCCCTCTCTTTTTTACTGGGCCTCTACTGAATGGGTCAGAACTGCATATTAGAGTTGCCGTCTGTGAAGTTGGCACTGGATGAAGGCCATGGTGGTATTTTATTAGTGTTTTAATTGTATATACTGTACTTTATTAAATTTTATGTAACCCGCCCCGAGCCTGCTATGCGGAGGGGGGCGGGATAAAAGTCGAATTAAATAAATAAAAATGTATGCATACCCAACCACTCTGCTCATCGTCAGAGGCCCTGTTCTAAGTGCTCCTACCATCTGAAGCTAGACAGGTAGCAATCTGAGAAATGGCAACACGAGAGAGCCAGTTTGGTGTAGTAGTTAAGTGCACAAACTCTAATCTGGGAGAACCAGGTTGGATTCCCCACTCCTCCACTTGCACCTGGCTGGATAACCTTGGGCAAGCCATAGTTCTGGCACAGCTGTCCTTGAAAAAGAGCTGTTTCTGTCAGAGCTCTCTCAGCCCCACCTACCCCACAGGGTGTCTGTTGTGGGGAGGGAAAGGGAAAGCAGTCTGTAAGCCACTCTGAGACTCCTTTGGGTAGTGAAGGGCGGGGTATAAATCCAATCTCTTCTCTTCTTCTTCTCTTTCTAATCTTGGATCCACAACAGATGCCTGCACACAACAGGCAAATAAATATATGTGTGTGGATATGGGTGTTTGTGTCTGTGTACGGAGAATTTTATTGTTTGTATGTTTTTCAGGGCATTTCTGCCTTAAAATTTTCTTGGGTAGACATTCTTGGGTAGACATTCCCAAGATGGCGGATATGGTTATCTCAATATTTAAAATTCATGTAGGAAACTCATCTTGGTGCAATTTCCCCTGTAGCTGCCATTTCACAAACCTTAAAAAAAACCTTTGTTTTTTTTACAACAAATGGAATAGTATGTTTGGTTTTATTGACCCCCCCCCCAAAAAAAACATACAGTTTGATACCAAGACGAACATCCTATAACAATGTGAACCCCCCAATCATTTTTCAAAATGGCTGCTACAGGAAAAAATGGCTGTTTCCACACTAATAGAATACAGTATTTGCCATTCTCAACCTCAAAAACATATATTTTGACACGCAGATGAGCATCTGACATGAGTTTTAAATATTAAAATGACTATATCTGCCATTCTGTAAGATGACAGCTTCAGGGAAAATGTCCCCCAAATTGGAATGTGTACCCAAGAAAATTTTAAAACAACCGTGCTCAAAAACACACACTAACAATATAGTTCTATGTACATATTTTTCCGTAGGGGTCTATTAGAGATTTAGGACTATTCTCAGTCGTGCCACCTACATTCTGGACCCCTCTCTCTATTATTACCTTCTGCCAGCGTGTGAAGACTTTTTTCTTTGGTTTGGTGTTCTGTAACTAGCTCTCATTGGCCCTCCCCCCTGTTTGTGTCTCTGCTTTTATGTGCTTATGTGTTTTATTTAATTGTTTTAAATATTTTGTACACATTTGTCCATATTGTAAATGTTATTTTAATGTTTTGATTTGTTTGCTGCCTTAGGGACCCTACACTGTGCTGAAATGTAGTATACAAATGTTTTCGATAAATATTTTGCCTCTGTATTCATATGATTTTCTCTGTGCTTCTCTTTAATCACCCTCAGAAGCTAATCATTCTTTGGGGGTCAAGTGTTTATAGACATTTAGCAACAGAGACTTATTTTTTTAAATGTACTTATTAATAAAATGTTGACAAAAATGTTAACACAAAGAAATAAATATAAAGTGAAAAAAGGGGAAGAAAAATCCCAACTTATTTCACCAGCATCAGGGAACCACAACAATTTTCTTACCTCTCCTTGTTAAAACAATATTCACTTCCTGTAAACAGGTTAGTTGGCAAAATATCATTATCCAGCTTGGTGCAGTTGTTAGGAGCACAATTTAATCTGAGAGAACTGGGTTTGATTCCCCACTCCTCCACGTGCAGCTGCTGGTGTGACCTTGTGTCAGTTACAAGTCCTCTCAGAGCTGTTCTCTCAAGGGCAGTCCTCTGTCCCACCTACCTCACACGGTGTCTGTTATGGGGAGGGGGAGGGAAAGGAGATTGTAAGCCGCTCTGAGATGCCTTCGTATAGTGAATTTGTTGTTGTTCAGGCGCACAGTTGAGTCCGACTCTTTGCGACCCCATGGACCAGTTCACGTCAGGCCTTCCGGTCTTCCGCCGTTCTCTGAAGTTGGCTCAACTTCATGTTCGTTGCATCTATGACACTGTCTAACCATCTCATCTTTTACCGTCCCCATCTTCTTTGACCTTCAATCTTTCCCAGCATCAGGGTCTTCTCCAGTGAGTGCTCCCTTCTCATTTGGTGGCCAAAGTCTTTGAGCTTCAGTTTCATTATCTGGCCTTCCAGGGAACAGTCAGGGTTGATTTCTTTTAGGATTGACTGATTTGATCTTCTTGCAGTCCGAGGGACTCTCAAGAGTCTTCTCCAGCACTATAGTTCAAAAGAATCTATTCTTCGGCCCTCGGCCTTCCATAGTGAAGGGTGAGGTATAAATCCAATCTCTTCACGTCGTCTTCTTCTTATCTGCCATATATTGAAGAACCGGGAACCAAGTTAACTCACAATTGGTGTATGGTTTAGCTACATCCATATGATTTATCAAGTTGGAATGTTTACACATACTAAATTGGCCCCAGACTTTCACATCCCAGAGGGCTATAGAGGGAGGTTTCTGTTCTTTCCAGTTAGATGCAATAGTAAGGCACGCTGAGGCCAATAGGTAAAGGTAAAGGTTCCCTTGCTCGAATACGACTCTAGGGTTGTGGTGCTCATCTCCGTTTCAAAGCCGAAGAGCCAGCGCTGTCTGAAGACGTTTCCATGGTCATGTGGCCGGCATGACTAGAAGAAGAAGAAGAAGAGATTGGATTTATACCCCGCCCTTCACTACCCAAAGGTGTCTCAGAGCAGCTTACAAACTCCTTTCCCTTCCCCTCCCCACAACAGACACCCTGTGAGGTAGGTGGGGCTGAGAGAGCTCTTGACAGAAACTGCTCTTTTTCAAGGACAGCTCTTATCAGAACTACGGCTTGCCCAAGGTCATCCAGCCAGGTGCAAGTGGAGGAGTGGGGAATCAAACCCGGTTCTCCCAGATTTAGAGTCCGCGCACTTAACCACTACACCAACACCAAGGCGCACGGAAGGCTGTTACCTTCCCACCGAAGTGGTACCTATTTATCTACTTGCAATTTCTTGCTTTTGAACTGCTAGGTTGGCAGGAGCTGGAACTAGAGACAGGAGCTCACCCCGTCATGCGGCACACTCGGGTCTCGAACTGCTGAACTACCGACCTTCCACAGCCTGCAGTTCAGCATCTTAACCACTTGAGCCACCACAGCTCCTTGAGGTCAATAAGATGGACATTAATTCTCGTTGGGAGTGTTCCAAGTTCAATTTGAACCATAAGTATAAAAGCATCGTTTGCAGTGTTCTGAGGATTTCTTGAGTGACAATCTTGCTTACAACCACTGCAACTTCTTGCCAGAAGGCTTGGGCATGGACCCAGTCCCACAAGCCATGCAAATCGTTACCAGGGTTCCCACAGTGTTTACAGCAGTGCGTGTTTGTTTGTTTATTTATTTATTTATTTATTTATTGCATTTCTATCCCGCCCGTCCCATAAACGGGCTCGAGGCAGGTCACAACATTCTAAATAAATATGATAAAATTTAAAACACATTAAAACATAAAAAAAAAATTGGTAGTCATGCTTGCCATAGGGAGAATCTGGCCCATTGATGTAACTAGGTATGGCCGGTTATCAGTAGTTGGGAGACAGCAACCTCGGGGGGGGGGGGATGTGTGGACGCCGGCTGCTTCAGCCAATGGCCTGGCGGAAGAGCTCCATCTTGCAGGCCCTGCAGAATTGAATAAGATCCCGCAGGGCCCTGATTTCAGTAGGAAGCGTGTTCCACCAGGTGGTGGCCAGGGCGGAGAAAACCTGGGCCCTGTGAGGCTAGGTGGACATCCTTTGGGCCAGGGATCACCAGGAGACGTTGACTCTCAGAGTGTAACACTTAATTGAGCATTTATATGGTTCAGACGCACTGGGGTCCAAGACCACCTGGAAAGTAGTTTAAATAATATGTCAGGGTCCTTAGTCAGGGCACACCACACCAGGCTTCATAAGAAGATAAGTGTTTATTGATGATCCCAGTACTGACTTATAGTGTAATCAAACATACCCCCCCCCCCATGAGCTGAAGCCAATGGTTATAGTTCGTGCGTGCGGGCTGAAGCAGCAAGTAAGCGGCAAAGCGCAAAAAAACCCGTTAGCTTTCCCAGCTGAGTTAATTGCAGCTGGGAACAACAAGAAGGTCAAGCTTAGAGATAGCACACAGAAGCTGGACAGGGAAGAGCTGAGAACGAAGAGGAAGTGTCCCCCTCCACATTCCAGATCTACTACAGGGCTACCTGACATAATCGTAATCTTACATTGAAGACTTTAGAGGTGTTTGCTGGGGATCTCCAGATGTTTCCCCAGTGTGTCTCAGCAACAGAGACTTGAAACCAGCCCCTATCTTGGCTCACTGGTAGAGCATCTGCTTGGCATTCCGAAGATCCCAAGTTCAATCAATTAAAGGATCAAATGGTAGATGATGTGCAAGACCTCAGCCTAGGAACCTGGACAGCGGCTGCCAGTCTGCATAGACAATACTGACCTTGATGGACCCAGGGCCTGATTCAGTTTCATGTGTCTTTAGAATGAGCTATAAAAAACCTGTTTCTTTTTATAAAGACTCTACAGCAGTTGGGCAGGGGCCACGATTCTGCTCTCTCATTTGATCCGCTTGCTGAGTGCACATTGAAGGCTTCTTCACATGATATATTTGGAACTCAGAGCTCAGAGCTCCGCTGGCTAAATTTGTGGATGATACGAAGTTGTTCAGGGTGGTGAAAACCAGGGAGGATTGTGAGGCACTCCAAAGGGGTCTGTCAAAGATGGGCAAGTGGGCGTCAACATGGCAAATGGGGTTCAATGTGGCCAAGTGCAAGGTGATGCACATTGGAGCCAAAAATCCTAAATATAAATACACAATGATGGGGTCTGAACTGGCAGAGACTGACCAAGAGAGAGATCTTGGAGTTGTAGTGGATAACTCACTGAAAATGTCGAGACAGTGTGTGACTGCAATAAAGAAGGCAAATGCTATGCTGGGGATTATTAGGAAGGGCATTGAAAACAGATCAGCCAATATCATAATGCCCCTATATAAATCAATGGTGCGACCTCATTTGGAATACTGTCTGCAGTTCTGGTCACCACACCTTAAAAAGGATATTATAGCTTTGGAAAAAGTGCAGAAAAGGGCAACTCGAATCATAACAGGGTTGGAACACTTTCCCTATGAGGAAAGGTTAAAGCGCTTAGGGCTCTTTAGCTTGGAGAAAAGACGACTGAGGGGTGACATGATCGAGGTTTATAAGATTATGCATGGGAAAGAGCAGGTAAAGAAAGAGGTACTTTTCTCCCTTTCTCACAATACAAGAACTCGTGGGCACTCCATGAAACTGCAGAGCGGTCGGGTTAGAACGGATAAAAGGAAGTACTTCTTCACCCAAAGAGTGATTAACACATGGAATTCACTGCCACAGGAAGTGGTGGGTGCTACAAGCATGGACAGCTTCAAAAGGGAATTAGATAAGCATATGGAGCAGAGGTCCATCAGTGGCTATTAGCCACAAGGTATAGCTAGGGGCTCTGGGGCAAGTGATGCTCTGTCTTCTTGGTGCTTGGGGGGGGTCAACAGTGGGAGGGCTTCTAATGTCCTGGCCCCACTGGTGGACCTCCTGATGGCACCTGGTATTTCTGGCCACTGTGTGATACGGAGTGTTGGACTGGATGGGCCTTTGTCCTGATCCAACATTGGTGTCTCTTATGTTCTTATGAACATAGCTTCTCGGTGCCCTCAAATCTCCCTCCCATCTCTGCCTCCTTGCCTCATCCCCTCCCCCACAATCTTGAGCCAAGAGCATTCTGAAAGTAGCAAGGTTCTTGAGAGCGCATGATACTTTCCATTGATGGAATGTCAACCTTTTAGAAAAATTAAATCTGTTATCATTAGCTTTTTACTTCATATAAGATGATAACAAAGGAAAATCAAAGCAAGTCTTCAAAACTTGTCCAGTGTAATTATCTTTCCCGAATGGCCTTTTCTGTTCAGTGGCAGCAATTACGAAAAAATGAAAGACGGGCTTCTCATTTTAATCCAATTAACTCCCTCCATTTACAGAATCTTCTCTTGGTTTTTAGCTCCTGTTTTTACCAAACAGAGAAGCTCCTCATTCTGGTGACAAAGGGAATGGATGTGACGCAGGCAGTGAGGAAAGAGTAAGGTAAAGTTTTCCCTGGCTCAAAAGCCAGTCGAATCCGACTATAGGGATGTGGTGCTCATCTCCGTTTCCAAGCCGAAGAGCCAGTGCTGTCCAAAGATGTTTCCATGGCCATGTGGCTGGCATGACTAGATGCTGAGGCGCACAAAATGCTGTTACCTTCCCACCAAAGTGGTACCTATTTATCTACTTGCAATTTCTTGCTTTCAATCTGCTAGGTTGGTGGGAGCTGGGACTCCGTCATACGGCACTCAGGTCTCGAACTGCTGAACTACTGACCTTCCGGTCTGCAGTTCAGCATCTTAACCACTTGAGCCACTGCAGCCCCTTTTGAGGAAAGGGTAGGACTGGCTTAATCTGATGAGAAGAATGGGTGGTTAATGGTGGTGGTGGGGGAGTCAACATTTAAGCGGGGGGGTTACTGACCCAGAAGACTGCTCTCGTAGTGCTTCATATAAGGTGGACTTTGGGATTGATGGCAGCATGGTATAGCCCAATCTCGTCAGATCACAGAAGCTAAGCAGGGTTGTTACTTGGAAGGGAGACCTCCAAGGAAGATTCTGCAGAGGAAGGCAAACGGCAAACCACCTCTAATTTATCAATTGCCCTGAAAGCCCCTTGCTGGGATCACCGCAAGTCAGTTGTGACTTGATGGCACTTTGGTGTCATGGTTAAGTGCACCAGTTTGGTGTAGTGGTTAAGTGTGTGGACTCTGATCTGGGAGAACCGTGTTTGATTCCCCACTCCTCCACTTGCAGCTGCTGGATGACCTTGGGCAAGCCATAGTTCAGTCAGAGCTGTTCTCTCAAGAGCAGTTTCTGCCAAGAGTTTTCTCAGCCCCACCTACCTCATGGGATGTCTCTTGTGGGGAGGGGAAGGTAAAGGTTTTTGTAAGCTGCTCTGAGGAGTGAAGGGCAGGGTATCAATCCAATCTCCTCCTCCTCCTCCTCCTCCTCCTCCTCTTCTTCCACACTTTATGAATAGGCTAAGGTCACCTTCTCATGATCCTGTGTCCCTGTCGTTTCTGTGGAGTGCGTCATGCTGGAAGTGAATGTTCTCCATGCCATCATGGGTATGACTGCAGTCTCAGGAGTTTAAGCCCAAACCTTCACCAAATGTTTGTGTTGAACGATCCCAGGTTGCGATTTTGATTCTAGAGTTGAGTTTCAGAAATTCTGTTGAGGTACCTTCCAGGCCAAATGTTTAAAAAAGAACTCCAGTTATTTTGAACAAGGAGCAACTTTCTCCTTGCAATCAGTGTGGCTTCAAAATGTTCAACTGGATCTTGCCTTTAGTTCCTCCCCGCCCCCCAAATCACCTACCTCATATTTCTATCCCAGTCTTCCTCCAAGGAGCTCAGAGCTTTGTGCATCATTCTCCCTCCTCCATTTTATCCTCTCAACAGCTCGCTGAGGTACCTCTAGGCTTCGAGAGAATACTGGCCTCAGGTGACTTTTCAGTGCCATCCCTTCTTTCTACCCCCAGGGGCTTCAATGGACTGAGAAGGGTGCCAGGCTGGTCAAGGGGGGCCCTGGGAGGGTGCTTCAGGGCTCCTTGAATGTCGGGCGCTTTCACCCATGCAAAGTAACGCCGTTTCAATCCACTTCAGCAACCATTTGCAAGTGGGTTTTGCCATTTCGCACTTTAAAATCCAGTTGCAAAGTGCATTGAACATGGATTGAAAGTGCGTTATTGTGTGTGCGTGCGTGTGTGTGTGAGTGTGAAAGTACCCCATTGGTTCAAACGCAGTACTATAGCCACTACACTACACTAGCATTCTATTTGAGCCAATAACTGTAAAACTGTAGCAGCCCAAATAGCCAAGATGACCCTGATCTTGTCAGAGCTTGGAGGTTTAGCAGGATCAGTACTTGGATGGGAGCTAGGGTTGCCAACCTCCAGGGGGTGACTGGAGATCTGCTGGGATTACAATTTATCTCCATGTGACAGAGTCCAGTTCACCTGGAGAAAATGGCCTCTTTAGATTATGGACTCTGTGGCATTACACCTCATTGAAGTCCCTCCCCTCCCCAAACCTTGCTGTCCTCAGGCCCCACCCCCCAAATCTCCACTTATTTCCAAACCTGGAGCGACAACCCTAATGGGAGTCCACCAAGGAAGACTGGGGCTGTGTCAGCTAGTTGCCATGTTTCACTTGTGTCCGTTCCTTCCTGACAGCTAACGGGAGGCGCTCTTGAGACCGTGTGAACCGGCGCTGCCAGACTGGGTTATCTGAATAACCTTGAGGAGGAGGGAGGGCTTGCGTTCCACTGCCGGTGTGAATATTTCTGCTCTCATGGTGCACGGAGAGCCTCCCGTTCATTATGTAACCTCCCGCCGGGAGAATTCCCATGTGCACGTTTGGATTTCATTTGCTTAGCACATTGTAGCATCATAGTATATGTAGTGATGCATCAGCCCCCATTGTCATTCCTAACAATGTACCTGTAGATCATGGCAACAGACCTGTAGTCTAATAAAGCATAATGCCTCCCTGGAAACGTGTGTGGAGATTTACATGCTGTTGAACCTAACAGGCTGCTATGTAAGAATAGGGTTGCCAGGTCTTGCCTGGGTCCCAGTGGGGGGCTCCAGCTCGGCTTCTGCAGTCTTCTGGCGCTTGTGCTTTGTGTGCGTGCCACAATGACATCACCTGGAAGTGACATCATTGCACCCCGCATATCGTGCAGGGGAAGTTCTAGCATTTGGGGGGAAACTCAATGGTCACCATAGTATTTTCATCCAAGCACTAGAGTGCCCCCTGCACGACCTGCGCAGTGTGATCATGATAGGTGACATCATCATGCCAGGCACATCGGGTGCAACAAGGCTCTTCGGGGGCAGGGCTCCCCTCACTGGCCAGCACCCGGCACACCAGGCACGTCATGCAGGGGATGTTCTAGCATTTGGGGGGAAACTCAATGGTCACCATAGAGTTTTCACCCAAGCACTATGTCCGCTGCACAATGTGCCCGGTGTGATGATGTCAGCTATGGTTGACATCACCGTGCCAGGCACATTGGGTGCGACAAGGCTCTTTGGGGGCTGGACCCCCCTCTCTGGCCAGCTAGCTGGCAGCAGATTGGGGGGGCAGAAAGCGGGGGAAAACCCAACCCCTTTGGAGGGCTGGCAACCCTAATGTAGAGGAAGGCAAAGGCAAACCACCTCTGGCCTTGAAAACCCCTTGCGCTCGTCACGGCTTGAAGGCACACATGAGGTCTTCCTTGAAAAACTAGGAAATTAAGTCGTTCTATCATACTTCCGTTATTGCCAGTTCCTCAACTGTCTGTCTTTTGTGACTAGAGAGAAGCTACTATCCGCAAGAGATCCATTCATTTTACAAAAGTAACTGAAACACTGCAGGAGGCTAATTGTATGAATCCATTTCCCCCCCATCTGTGAAGAATATCACAAGGGAGTGCTCATTAACATTTGTTCATTTTTATAGCCCTCTGGGTTACAGCATAACAATGAGGAAAAGTCACCACCCCAAAGAGATTGCCATCTACGTTGCCACAGGGGGGGAAACCAAAGAAGGAGGGGCGCAAAGAGAGAAGCAAGCTGGTTGGGGAGATGTCGCACACATCCAGTTGCGCCTCTTTAGGCTCTGTTTAGAAAGAGGAGGATGAAGGCTTTAATCCAGTCCACTCACAAACTCAGTTTGATGAATCAGTTTTGAAATTTAAAGGCTACATGGCTTGAGATCAGGGTATTAGAAAGACCGTATTATCCCATACGTTTCTGCCCAGGAACTAAGATTGTAGAGAGAGGCCCTCTTGGCTGTCTGATCAAAGAAACTTGTTTGGTGGGTACACAGGTAGGGTTGCCAGATCTGGGTTGGAAAATACCTGGAGACTTGGGGGTTGGATCCAGGAGAGGGCAGGGCTTGGGGAGGGGAGGGGAGGGGAGGGGCCCCAGCAGGGTACAGTGCCATAGAGTCCATTCTTCAAAGCAGCCATTTTCTCCAGGGGAGCCAATCTCTTTCAGCTGGAGAGCAGTTGTATAAGCGGGAGATCTCCAGGCCCCACCTGGAGGCTGGCAACCCTATGCACAGGAGAGGGCCTTTTCAGTGGCAGTCCCACGGTTTTGGAACAACTTCCACAGACAGGCACACCCGGTCCCCTCACTTTTAATCTTTAGGAGGCAACTGAAGAGGGCTTCTGGAGTTCTGGCCCTGCTGGTGGTCTTCCTGAAGGCACATAGGTTTTGGCCTCTGTGTGATGCAGAGGGTTGGACTGGAGGGGCCATTGGTTGGATCCAACATGGTGTTGGCTGATGCCACCATGGTTTGGGCTGTGTTCTCCCTGCTCCCCCTCCTTCTTACCACTCCCCTCCCTCCTCCTGGTACGTGCTCCGGGTTTCTTCCCATTAACTCTGCTGTGACCTTGAAGCCGTGCTACTTTTCCCCGCTGAGAGCCGAGGGCCGTTTTCTTTTGAGCACGCTTGCTTGCTCTTGCTTATTGGTCTGCACCCATCAGGGGGACCTGTATGAACTGGGTACAATAGTTTGTCTTCTCACCTAAACTCCAGTTCCTGCCACAAAGTGTGTCGTATGATGACCTGAGTACCTTTCTCAATAAATTGCACCTGTATCAAGGAAAGTTGTTGAGCTTGATTGACTTGGGACTCTGACACATGGCTTCTCTTATGTTCTTATGTTCTAAGACATTTTTATTCATGACAGCATTTGAATAGTTCTTCTGCCTACCAGCAATTTTAGATTACTGATTCTAACGAGTGTTTTTAAGAGTTATTTTATTGTGTTCTATTGCTATTTACATTGTAAGCCATCTCAGGCCATGTCGCCAAAAGTCATCTGTGACTTGACAGCACTTTACATGCACACAAGCCACCGTCAGTTCCTGCAAGATAGAAAGGTGGGTAATAAATGGTGTCAATAAAGAAATAATCAATGACCCAAGGATTTCATAGAAGACATAGTCTGAGAGGCGGAGTTGGGAAGAGATTGGAAGAGATTGGAAGGAAGTCCAGGAGCGGCCAACCCAAAATGCAGGGGTTATTTCCTGCAGGAGCGCACAGGAGCGGAGCTCCGGCAGTAAAGAGCCCAGGGGGCAAGCACATGCAACAAGCCCCACCCCCTGCTCCCAGCAGCCCTCAGTCAGAGCAAGAAGCAGCCAGGTAAATTGCAGAGCTCCCCCCGGCCCCCCGGTCCAAAACAGTCCAGTGGCACCTTTAAGTCCAAGTTTTATTCAGGTACAAGCTCTCCCTCCTCTGTGAGGGCAGATCTGCACATTCCCCCCCCCCCAATAGCTAGGAATCCAAAACAGTCCAGTGGAGCCTGAGCAGTGGGTGTTGCCTTCTGACGCACTTCCAGTGATGTCAGGGTGTGTGGCATATGCAAATAAGTTGTGCTAATGAGTTCCTGCACCTCTTTTTCTACGAAATGACCCCTGCCAAAATGTCCCATCAACAAATTCCAAGCACAAAAGGAGAGAGAGGCCAGAGCCATCCACAAGGGAATGGAAGTCTTCAAGGCAGCTGAGGACGCTTGGATTAGAGGAGCAAAGGGCACGAGTAAGGATGAGCTGGAGTGTAAACGCCGTGAGAGAAATGGGGATAATATTAGGGACATCTGGAAAGGCCAGAGCCAAGAGTTTGTGTGGTTTATGGAAGTGGATAAGAAACCGGAGTAGAGATTTAGGCAGGAGTTTGAAGCTGTATTTACATGGGATACTTTGTAAACTCTCCATTCTGCTCTTCCTGCTACTAAAGAATTTTAGCACCCCGGATGTGAACTGGGTTGGAGCTTTTATCCTCACCAAGATCATACCAGAAGGAGATTTGGAGGGGAGGGGAAGATTCAGGCATGTAACTCCTTATGTATACGTTTTAGGGGTGCCAGCCTCCAGGTGGGACCTGTGGATCCCCCAGATTTATAGCCCATCTCAAGACAACCGAGATCAGTTCCCCTGGAGAAAATGGATGCTTTGGAGGCTGGGATCTGTGGCCTTGTACCCCACTGAGGTCCCTGTCCTCCCCAGGCTCCATCCCCCAGGGAGTTACCCAACCTGGAGCTGACTACCCTGCCTCCCATCCCCCACTGGTGGCTGGGGCATTTGCTTATTTAGTCAAAACCTTTATAACCTGCTGTCTTCACCAAAGTCATTGATGCGTCTACATTCAGTTGGGCCAGTTGGCGTTGTGCTCGGTATAAGTAAGAGCTTTTTATATTATAACCCATCCTCTGGCTCTGTTGATTCTATAGTGCTTGTAAGTCAGTCACAATATTCATGCTGAGTGGTCTGATCCTGCCACTTTTATATGTAGACATGCAACTACTGGCATAACACCTTCATTCAGTAAGCTTGGTTGGAATTATTTTTTAAAAAGCAAACTACTATTCCAAAAAAAATTGGTAATGATCAAAGTATAACCTGTAGCTGGGCTGAACATTTTGCTGCATTTGATACTGTTTTATGCATTGCCAAATAAATGAGATAGTTAATCCTTAATTAGGGTGCCTCTCTATGACAGATCTAAATTATACCAACCATCTATTTAATTAACAACATGTATTTATTAGCAGTAGAAAAGAGCATGGGTCCAGTAGCACCTTAAAGACTAACAAAACTTGTGGCCGGGGAGGAGCTTTCCTGAGTCACTGCTCACTTCTTCAGATATGGCTAGAATGTGAGTCCATCTGTCCTTAGATCACAAGGTTGATGGGTTTCCATTCTGTAGGGCTAAATGCGGTGCTTTCCATGGAGATAGATCAAGACGTGTAGCCATGTTAGTCTGTCTGGAGTAGTAGAAAAGAGCAAGAGTTCAGTAGCACTTTAAAAAGGTAAAGGTAAAGGTTCCCTTGCTCGAAAG
Organism: Gekko japonicus; assembly: GCF_001447785.1. Lineage (NCBI taxonomy): Eukaryota > Metazoa > Chordata > Lepidosauria > Squamata > Gekkonidae > Gekko > Gekko japonicus. Next base: position 246,497 of record NW_015162509.1, read on the forward strand.
CCAGTCAAATCCGACTCTAGGGTTGCGGTGCTCATCTCTGTTTCAAAGCCGATGAGCCAGCGCTGTCCGAAGACATTTCCATGGTCATGTGGCCAGCATGACTAAACACCAAGGCACACGGAACGCTGTTACCTTCCCACCGAAGTGGTACCTATTTATCTATTTGCAATTTCTTGCTTTTGAACTGCTAGGGTAGCAGGAGCTGGAACTAGAGATGGGAGCTCACTCTATCATGCGGCACCTTAAAAACTTTAAAAACTAACAAAATTTGTGGCAGGGGATGAGCTTTCATGAGTCACTGCTCACTTCTTCAGGCATCTGAACAAATTTTGTTAGTCTTTAAGGTGCTTCTGGACTCTTGCTCTTTTCTGGTGCTGCAGACAGACTAACACGGCTACCCATCTTGATCTATTTATTTATTAGGTTTGCATCAAAAATTAACACTCAGTCCCTGTCCTCCGGGGAATCTTGTGAATAGTAATTCTTTGATGGGAACACAAACAGATTTCTGATCCCCCTCACTGAACTGCAGTTCCCGAATTTCTTTGGAGGCAGGTATAACAAAGTCATGGCACCGAAAGTTTGCAGTGTAAGTGTATACTTGGGGTTAGCAGTGTAACAAATAAAGAGACTAGTATCTGGAAGATCCAAATTTGAATCTCCATGCTTGCCACGGAAGCTCACTGGGTGACCTGTGGTCAGTCACACTCTCAGCCTAAGCGACTGTCAGGGTCCCAGTCAAGTCACTCTTCACACACACTTTCTTGGTTGAAAGTTTTATTAGAAGATATGAGATGTTCTGAGAATGAACTCCTTGTCAGGACTAGGGTGTTAGGGCGGGAAAGGTGCATATAATCACAATCGCACATTCCATTCTTACACATCAGCAATACTACCCAAACCATGTAAAATATGTGGTCCATCGCTAGCTAATCAAAGACGTTTCTCCAAGGACAACTTCCCGTGTGAAAGATGTCTCTTTGGGGCAGCATAGAAGAGTTACAGACAGGGCTTTTGTTGTAGAAAAAGCCCAGCAGGAACTCATTAGCATAATAGGCCACAGCCAACAGCATAAACTCATTCACATATTAGGCCACACCCCGTGCCTTCCCTTGGCTTGCCCAGGTGCCCCGCGGCTGCAGGGAGCCCGTGCAAGCTGGGCCTTGGACAGGCCGGGGTAGGAACAGGGACGCATTTAAATGCCTCTCTGATCCTTCCAGGCCCCCCCCCCCGGCCCGCCTGCCTTGGAGTCGCCGGGGGTGTCGCTCTCCAGGCCTTCCCTCTGTAGCCACACGCGCAGAGGTTTTGGCTGTAGTGGGCATGGCGAACTCTGAAGCCAGCCGGAACTCCATTCCTGTACCTTCCTGCCCCAAAATAGTCCTGGTTACAGAGGCAAGCAAATATACTCCTACACGCATACACTCACTCCCCCCCCCTTAGGAATGTGGTGGCAGGCTAGGGTAGGTGATAAGGGACCTAAAAGAACACTCTAAGGGAAAGCAGGAGGAAGAGGTTAAAACAGTATGCAAAGGGAAGACACATCAGAGCTTTGAGGCAATAAAACAACAGGTACAGATGGCCAATCAACCCGAGCCTGACACCTACCTCACAGGGTTGTTGTGAGAATAAAATGGAGGAGAGAAGAAGAACGTAAGCCTCTTTAAGTTTCCAGTGAGGAGAAAGGTGGGGTATAAATGAATTAAATAAATAAAATGAATAAATTTCAAACAACATGAGGCATGTCAATTATTTCTAGTCTGCAAATCAGGCACTGGCAGAAAAATAAATAAAAATCTCAAGAGAAAAGACTTCCTTGTATGTACACTTTCTCTTGTATGAACTGTGATGGTTCCATTTTCATGTGTCTTGGGATGTGGGCATGATTCCCCTGGAACCCAAAGAGAAGGACCATTCCCCCTCCTTTTTCAATCAAAACACATCAAAACCTTTCAAGATAAGGTTCTTCAAACCATTACCACATCAGTTTGTCTGAAATGGGGTCATACCTGGTTTCAAGGGTATTCTGGAGGTATAGTCTAGATCAGGGGTCCCTAATCTTTTTGAACCTGTGGGTACCTTTGGAATTCTGACACCACATGGTGGGCGCAGCCACAAAATGGTTGCCATAGGAGGTGGCACCACAAAATGGCTGCCATGGCTTACCTTTATTTATTTATTCTTTGGATTTGTATCCCGCCCTCCCCGAAGGCTCAGAGCGGCTAACAAGGGCAAAATGCCAAATTGTAACAATAAAAGCAGTAAAAAATACAGTATAATACAATAAAAATACAATATAAAATACAATAATACAAGTATTACAGTTAATTAAAATTAGTAAAAATAAGTTTTCAGTGTCACACAGTGAAGATCCCTGTGCTGTGGTGACAGCTGCTGTCAAAGCAACATTTTTTAAAAATCTGCATAGCCAATCAAATCTCCCGTAGTCAATCAGAAGCCTTGCTGGGCATAAGCTCCACCCATTCCCACCCACTTTCTAAAAATTGGAAAGGTACCATGATGCACATGGACCCCATGTTGTTCTAGGTACACATTCTGTTTGCACAGGTGTCTTCAGGTGACTTCACAGGTGACTGCACAGGTGTCTTCAATCAACAAGACAGCGAGGTACTGCGCCCTCTGCTGGAGCAAATGCAAAAAATAAACCAAACGTTGTCAAGCATGGAAAGTGAGCTCAGCAACCAGCAGAAGTAGTTGAATGATACAGCTAAGAAGATGTAGGAAATTGCATAGAAGTGTCTGGTCTCGACGGAAGATACCCAAAAAGTCAAGAAGAAGGTCAAAAAAATGGAAAAACATCAGGACAGCCGAGATAAAAAGTTATTGATGCTTCAAATTGAAAAATCAAACTTGACTCTCCGATTCCAAGGAATAAAAGAAATTGAAAAAGAAGACCTCAGGAGTATCTTAGCAGAGGCTTTGGTGCCACTGACCGGTTTGGAAGCGGATAAGTTAAGCGAGGAGATGGATCTGGTTTACAGAGCCTACTCCAACTTTACAAAGATGAATAACCTACCGGCAGAAGTGGTGGTCAAGTTTACCAAACAGAGGATTAGAGATCAAATCCTGAGAGCATCTTCAGCAACGCCTTGAAAGATCGGAGAACAGACAGTTAGAATTTTGAAAGATATTCCATTTGAAATCCGGATGAATCGGAAGGCATATAAAGGACTGACCCTATTCTTGCAAAACCATCAAATTAGCTACAGGTGGTTGATTCCCGAAGGACTTCTTTTCAAGTTCAAAGATAAAAGAGAGAAGATTGACTCCATCTTCAAAGCTCAAGACTTCATGAAGAGACACGCCAGTTCAGAGGAAGCAGCACTTGCCAAGTGGGAGACGGTTGGAAGCGAAGAGGACAGTGGCTCGGAGAGGGAGGACAAAAAGCCGGAAGAAGAAGGAGCAGGAGAAGGTCCATCTTACAATTTGAGAGATGTGAAAGGAAGGATGCCCAGAAAATGAGGATTGGTTCGTGAAGTGCATGAAAAGACTTTATTATCAATAAACCAAAGGGACACTACTAATAAATTAACACTTTTATTCTCTACAAGATACGATGAAAGACGATTGATCATCTCACGGGAGAAGCCAAAGAAGATTGGATTATTACTAACAAAAGATTAACATACTAATACTAATACCACTCGCCCTTTCCTTACTCCAGCTATATACCCTCCCTCTTTCTCAAATTAAAAGCAATGAAATGCTCTCTTTTTAAAGAGAGTTTAACAACGATAGATAAATGCTTTTTGGGATACTTCCATAATTCTCATGTGGCTATGCATTGCAGAGGACATAAGAAGAGCCCAGGGGAGGTTACTAGTGGTAGGAAAACTGTCTTCCCAATACGTGATTGATGATCTTTTCATTGAGGAATTCGATGCAAGGTTCCCTGGGGCACAGTTTGGAAACCACCATGTTAGGTTAACCAGAACTGTCTCATTTGAACAATACTTTTAGCTTGGAAGTACTCTTTCTATCAGCATGGCTTTGCTGACCAGAAGGCAGGAATACCTGATGGTCCTTAGCACAGCAGTAAAACTGATAAGGTCTGCTCTTTTATAACAATCTAATTAATAGAATCACATTAGCTTTCTACATCTTGCTTTAGTATCCTTTTGGGATATGGGACCAGCGACCTCTAAACACAAAGAGTGTTCTTTAAGGGATCATTTATGATATTACATTTGCCCTTACACATTTCTTTTGCTTATGCAGTTTTCATTACCTGGAGGTAAATGTTTTGGCATGGGGGCGGGCGGGGAGAGAGCTTTTCTTTCTTAGTAGTAAGTTTCTTTTTAAATGGAAGTTTAACAGATCAATATTGTTAAACATTCCACAGTTCTCTGAGTGGTGAGAAATTCTTGGGATAGCTGTTACTTGGCTTGATTCCCTTGGGAGGAGATGGCAGTGGAGACCTGTGGTATCCTGTTTTTGCACCACCTGGTACCATGTGTCCTAGACATCTGTCCTAGACATGTTTGTGTCTGACTATGGCCCACTGGCCAGCTGAAGCTCAGATTCACACTGAATGGCCCTACCTTCCTTCTTCGCCTTTCACTCTGTTTTCACAGAGCTGAAGGCTTAGATTCCACATCCAGCTTGAAGAAACCTCTTATCTTGAGGCAGCAAAAAGGATTCTGTGATTAAGTGGTGAGTTGCTGCTATGAGCTTGGAAGGAACAATGGCTTATTATGCATGGGTATTTTCAGGGGTCATTTCCTGCGGGAGCATACAGGAGCGGAGCTCTGGCAATAAGGAGCTCAGGGGGTGGGCATATGCAACAACCCCCACCCCCTGCTCTCAGCAGCCCTCAGTCGGGCCACGCGGAGCAAGAAGCAGCCAAGTAAGTTGCAGTGCCCCCCCCCCCCGATCCCGCCTTCAGGTACAAGCTCTCCCTCCTCTGTGAGGGCAGATCTGCACGTTCCCTGCCCAAAGCTAGCAATCCAAAACAGTCCAGTGGCACCTTTAACACCAGGTTTTATTCAGGTACAAGCTCTCCCTCCTCTGTGAGGGCAGATCTACACATCCCCCCCCCCCAAAAAAAAAAAACTGGCAAGTGGAGCCTGAGCGGTGGGTGTTGCCTTCTGACACACTTCCAGTGATGGCAGGGGATGTGGCATATGCAAATAAGTTATGCTAATGAGCTCCTGCACCTCTTTTTCTATGAAATGACCTCTGGGTATTTTCCCTCTCTTTCACCCTGCACATCTGTTGTTTTTTGTTTGTTTGTTTGTTTGTTTTTGTCATTCTGCACTGATTTTCCTCTCTTCAGTTCACTTTCTGGTCACTGTTCCCCCAGGTTTTTCTGAGAGTGCTTTTGTGCCAACTTTCCCCTTCTTTTGCTTCCAAGCTGAAGGTAATTCAAAAGTGTACAGATTCCCTCAGATTTTCCCCTGCACTTTTGCCACCCCTCAAAGGTCACTCCTTCACCCACATCAAGGTTGTTCCACCCACTCTTCACCTTCTGCCATCCTCCCCCCAGCATTGGTGTGCAACCTCCATTTTCCCATCACTGTTTTAAATTTTTGATATTTTTTGACAAGTGGCATGAGTCTAGTGATATGAGACTATTGCTAGTCTCTGATCGCTGAATTAAAATAAAATAAAATAAAATGATGGGGAGTGTTTAAAAAGAACTGTGTGAGGTTTGGTTCCCTGCTGGTGAAAGGGGAATCAGAGAGGAGGCAAATGACAGTGTTTCCTGTGCAAAAATAAAAAATGGATCTCAGTGTTGCATGCAAACAAAATAAGGGGGGGGGTCATCAGTGTGGAATGAAATTGACATGAGATGTAAAGAGAGGGAGAGACACTGAGATGGGAAGCCTAAAGCTGTGAAAACATTTTTTTCCTTTAATGCTTTAGTGAGCAATGTTTTCCGGGGAACCATTTTGGCAGTTTCTGGATGCCTAACATTAAAACAGTGCCTGAGTCACATGGACTATCTGCAAACCGCTGAACTTAAGAATCACTTAGGATTGATCCATTTGGAGGACAGAGTGCAATCAGCACAGGACAGGCTTTTAAAAAACTGCCAAGATCACAACCAGTGTGTAGGATCAAATTAGAGAATCACAATGAGAATACCACCCAAATTTGGAAGGAAGGGCAGAAAATTAGCATTACCATGGAGCTGTGCTATGACATCGGCAAAACTACCATTTCTTTTCAGTTCAGTGCCATTAGACTAAAAAAGCTCTCCAGAGCTTATGCCAGAGGACTCCTCCCCCATACAAATTGCAGCCCTGGTGGAGTTGCAGCAGACTTTGCACAGGTACGCACATGCATGCACACACATGTTGCCAATAATCACAGCTTGCGATGCCAGTGTCAGTGGGTCTTATCGTGCATTCTGTACATGTCCCCCCATATTATACGATCATGTGACTCTTTCCAGAGAATCCCCTAGACCTCCACAATATGGAAAACGGGGCTTTGGAGCTGCTTGTCAGTTTCAAAAGAAGTCTTGTCAATTTCAGCATTGGGTTCCCCCCCTTTGCCTGCCTTCTTTTCTGTTTCCTTTCATTCAATAAACTGATGCTAAAATGCAGGCACAAGACCTGAACCATGAGGATTTTAATGGAAGATGCTTGCTGGATGCTACTGTACAGCTGCGATAGAGTCATTGTATATATTTTTTTTTTAAAAAAGGACATCCCCCCACATCATAAATGACATTTCACCCTGATTTTAAAAAGAGCATTTTTAATTGTAATTGGAGATTAAATACATGGGAGAAAAAGAATGGTGCGTTAAGGTGGGCATCTGAAGTGAAAATTAAAGGCTTAAATCTGCAGAAAGGTGTCCATGCTTAGTGGGCCAATGAGATATGGATAGAGTGAAAAACAGAAGTAATTCGGCAACTAGCAGCCTGAATAGCTCAGACAAGCCCAGTCTCATGAGAGCTTGTAAACTCAGCAAGGTCAGCCAGGGTTGCTACCCAAAGAATTAAGTGGCAAACTGCCTCTGCTCACATCTTGCCTGGAAGGCCCCTTGAGGGGTCACCATAAATTGGTTGCAACTTGACAGCACTTAATTATTGAGTAGCTCAGATATCTGGGCTGGGCAATTAGCATATCTCAAGCAGTCACGATTATATCACACACTTAATGGTGAATAGTAGAAGCCCACTAAAAGTCAGTAATTCTAGGCACCAACGGCTATATAAGATGCTCCCCTTAAGATATATGAGCTGCTCCAGCAGGTCAAAGATAGCAAGAGTAAGGGAGTGAACCAGAGCATCGCTATACTCTCCAGACTGCCTCCTTGGCTAAGACTTGGTTCCCTTGCTGTCATCTGAGGTCTCTCTTGTGTCCTGGCTGTCAGGCATGAATTCCTTTCTGGTTCTGCATAATTTCTGGTCCAGCAGCTTGGCAGAATATGATGCTCATCCTGTTTTTGCTTCCTGATCAATTGTTGTGCAACTCCAGTGACAGATGAAAAGTTCCCAATGGGCCAGATAGTCTGTGGGCCAGTCCTCCCACCTCTGTTGTACACATCTATATTTCTCGTGCCCCCCACCTGCAGATATCTAAATCCATGGATTGGGGCCACACTTACCCAAGACAGATGTTTCTGCAAACTTGGGGGATCTCAAAGGTTGCAGAAAAATCTGATGTCTTAGATAGACAGATAGATGATAGATAGATAGATGATAGATAGATAGATAGATGATAGATAGATAGATAGATAGATAGATAGATAGATAGATAGATAGATAGATGGATGGATAGATAGATGATGGGTGGATAGATGATGGGTGGATAGATAGATAGATAGATAGATAGATAGATAGATAGATAGATAGATGATGGATGGATGGATGGATGGATGATAGATAGATGATAGATGATGATAGATTGACAGACAGACAGACAGACAGACAGACAGATAGGCAGGATTTAATTTCCCCCCACCATGAAAGAGTGTTGTCTATGCAGAGAACGTGCCTACCTCCAGCAGTCATTGGTGGCGTCAGAGGAGCCCAGGAGCTGTGCTGGGCCCAATGGCAGTGGCGCAGCCTGGGAGCCACAGCAGGCCTGGCGAGAAAGTGGGAAGAGAATCCCCCTGTGAGTCTCACAGGACCACACTTGTTCTTTTCTATAACCACCCACAAGATTAATAGATCTAAATTCAAACTGTAATTTTTTGATTGCAACTGGAGTGTTATGGCTGGAGACAGCGTCCTGTAGACTACTAAACGCACTGTTGCATAGGCTTTGGTGGGCCACAGACAGCTTTTTTGGAGTCATCACCATTCCCATGATAATGCTTGGTGATGGTCAGATGATGCTTCTCAAGCTAGTTGTTGTCTATTTCACATAATCGGCACTTTTCTGACCCACTGATTTCAACCGAGCGTTGATAATGTGCTCAAATCTTTCCTTTTGGAATCAGTAGGACTGGAAAATGCTTCAATTTAGGAGTAACTTACTCTGTCTTTGTGCTTTAGTTCTGAAAATGTCTTCTACTGATTGATACCTTTTTAATTATGATCCTTTCTCCCTGAAGATACCTTCTCGACAGGGTAAACAAACATATTCATGGCTGGATGGATATGGAAACCTATCCTCGAACTTTCCCCCAGGGCTTCTCTCTCAAGGAACAATTTCTGTGCCCAGCTCCTTTCATGATATATTGGTCTGCTTCCCTGCTAGCTATTAAGGCTGCAGCAGCAGAAGCCATCAGACAGACCAGGAAAAATACGGTCAGCCGGCCAAGGCTTAGAGCTGGGACAAAAGAATGTAGTTGGCAGAAGAACAGCTAGATCTGAGTCCAGCAGCACCTTAGAGACCAACAAGGTTTTCAGGGTATAAACTTTCAAGAGTCAAAGCTCCCTTCATCAGGAACCAGCTGGAATGGAGATCTCTGGGTCCTTAAATCCCAGTCAGAAGGTGGGAGGGGTCAGGATGAAAATGTACAATGTGCATTGCAATCAGTTTGATTAGAGCAGAGGAGAAATGTTTGCAGGCAGAAAGGCAGTATCTGTGGTGAGCTAAGAATCCCATGTCCATATTCAGCCCTGGTTAGTTCAGGTAGTTTCAGAGGGTAGCTGCGCTGGTGTCAGGCTTAAGCATTTGACCACCTGTACCTGCTGTATTCCTACCTTGCTGATTGCTGTATCTGTTGTATTCCTACCCTGTTGATTGCTGTAACCTTTTTCTTCCCTCTCCCCGTCCTGTGCTATTATAATGCCCTTATCGCTTACCCCCACCTGCCATCACATTCCTGAGGGGGGAGTGAGTGCCCGTAGGAGCAGGGAGGCTAGCTTCAGTAAATCTTCCATGCTGTCCCAAGAAGCCCTTTTCACACGGGAAGTGGCCTTGGAGAAGAGTCTGTGTTTGGCTAGTTGTAGACAGTATATCTCTCATGGTCTGTGTAGTAAAGCTGACGTGTACGAATGGAATGTGGGATTGTAACTATATGCACCTTTCCCGTCTTGACACACCAGTTCTGACAAAGAGTTTGATCCCTTGGACTGGAGTAGAACAGATTGATTTGAGTCCAATAACACCTTAGAGACCAGCACGATTTGGAGTCAAATCTCCCTTGGTCAGATACGAGTTGGAATGGAGATCGGTGAGTTGTTATATCCCAGTCAGAAGATGGGAGGGGGGCTGAAAAGAAGGAACTCAGAATGCAGAGGTGCAATGCATGTTGCAATAATCTAGATTAGAACAGAGAGGAGATGCTTGGAGGCTAAAAAAATTGCATCTGTAGTGAGATATGAATCTTATGTCTGTATTCAGCCAGGGGAGGGTGTCCATTGTTCTGAACTAGTGAATTAACTCAAGTTCAGCAATCTCCTGTTGTAATCTCCTGTCGTAAACCAGTCTGTGCTCAGTGACAGCACAGATTCCAGAAATGAAGAGCTACTCACAGCTGGCCCTCAGCCAGTAATTGAACAACCGGCTGCAGCTGGCTTTGAGCCAGGAGGAGAGCAACAAGAGATCAGGTCACAGCCTAGAGCTGAAAACAAGCCAACACCTTGTAGCTCTGAAGCTCTGAAGCAGTAAACAAGGCTTCGGAAGTCATTCCCAGCCCACCTAGTTCACCCACATGGCTGTAGTGTCGATGATGTCAGAGGCAAGCTGAGTTGCAGGAAAGAAGGAGGAGTGTGAGACTTATGCCCCATCATCAGCTGTCAGAAGGATGAATAGTTTTAGGATGACTACCAAGGAATTGGCTGGGAGTGTAGCTTGTTAAGACCTGGCTATAAAATCAGCTGGGAGAAACAGCATGCCATATGACTCCCTGGTAGCCAGCCTGATTGGACAAATGACCAACTTGATAACAAAACCTCCTCTGATAATGAACCATCCTCTGAAGAGGATGACCGCCGGTCCAGTTTATGCAGCAGCGAGGTCGGTAATGTCTCAGGGAAGTTCCTGAGATGGACTGAACTGGCCCAATTTTGGAGGCCCCTGGAGGGGGTCTCTGAAAGCAGTGGGGTGCTTTTTGGGTCACTTCTCTCAGCTAGACCGGGGGTTGAGACCTGAAGATAAGTCTCAATCTCCCGGTAGGTACAGCACCATTTTTGGTTTACAGCTGTCTGCATGGAACAACTTGAGATAAAGAACAAAGATAATCTGTCTGCAAACTTCTCAAGACCATAAGTTACAATTAAAGGTTCAAAGGTTTTACCTCCCTATTTGGCTATAAATACTTTTACACACCCTTAAAGAGATGGGAGTACCAGACCACCTCACATGTCTCTTGAGAAACCTGTATAAGGGTCAAGAAGTGACAGTTAGAACCGGATATGGAACAACTGATTGGTTTAGCATAGGAAAAGGAGTACGACAAGGATGTATATTGTCCCCTTGTTTATTTAATTTATATGCATCATGCAAAATGCCAGCCTAGATGATTCAGATGCCAGAATTAAGATTGCTGGGAAAAACATCAACAACCTCAGATATGCAGACGATACCACTCTAATGGCAGAAAGTGAAAAGGACCTAAAGAGCCTCTTGCTTAGGTTGAAAGAGGAGAGCACAAAGGTTGGCTTGAAACTCAGCATAAAAAAAATAAGATCATGGCATCCATCCCCATCATTCCTTGGCAAATAGAAAGAGAAGTCATGGAAGCAGTGACAGACGTCACGTTCCTAGGATCCAAGATCACTGCAGACGGTGACTGCAGCCATGAAATTATTGTTTTATGCTTTGAGGGATATAAAGATGGCTTATAAGTTTGCTGAATCAATAATATCAGGCATAATACTGAGAAAATCATATAGGTTAAAGCAATCTATAGGATAAGAAACGATTTGGGTAAAACTCCAAGGAAAGCAATGCCAAAGATGGAAACAGGATGGGGAGAACAATGTGGTTGTGTGTGAAACTGTCTGGCAACCAGGAGGGGACTCATGTTACGAGTTGAAAAACTTGGCTGGTGATGTTAGAGACATCACCATTTAACCATAAAGATTTGGAGGAATACCAGACTAGAGCATCACCTAAAGTTGTGGCATCATTTCCAGGTTGAGCTGGAAGTGATGAAATGGTATTGGCATGATGCCAATTGCACTCCATTTCCTCCACTCTTTTCTGCCACAGCCCAGCTGAGGGGTGAAAGGAAGAGCCGGCGGGGGACAAGAGTCCTCCCACCAAAGAAGGAGACCTGGTCTCCCTAAGGTACAATAAATGCCAAAAATGAGGGGCACTTTTCAACTGTCACATGCACACACAAAAAAATCTTCAATGAGAAAAGCACTGCCCTTCCCTGGAATGTGTGTGTGTGTGGGGGAGATCCTCCTCTCCTCCGCCTGGTACACTAAGGATGTCTCCTGTCTGGTTTGTTGTCGGCTTTTGCTTTTCTGACCCTGGGGTTCCAGCTGCTCCTGACCTGCTGGGAACAAACAGCTCCTATTTTGCCCACTCTCTTTTCTCCAACATGTGCACACAATGCTTATTGGCTTCTGCTTGTAATGTTGTTGTTGTTGGTTTAAAAAAAAAAAAAAAAAAACTAGTATAACTTGGGGTACCCTGCTGCTTTGGGTCATTTCTGACAAAAGACATTCATGCGTCATAGTTATGAACTACCAATAAACAGAATGCTTCTTATGAAGCGCTGTGTGGTGTGATCTGACTATCGAACCCTGACACAAGGTGCCGCTGGACTCAAACACCATGCTGCCACTTCAGACCAACATGGCTACCCATGTGAAACTAGTCAGAATGCCATGGTTAGTTTCAGATTGTGAACCACAAGGAAAGGCTGGGGTATCAACGTTTTAATAAATACAGTCTTAGCATTTGTACTTACTGAAAAAATGTACAGACATGGGGGGGGGGGTTTATTGGGGAATTAATAGACTTCCTGCATAGCACAAAACATGACAGAGGTCTTCAGCTAACACGATATGGTAACGTAGCATGACATACAACTCAGGAACCAAGTCTGAGGTAGGATTATGAGGTGTGTGGGATTTGCAGAAGAGGAGTTCATTTAATCCCACCAATTGCTATGAGCTAATGTGATAACTGAGTGTTGCGGAGAACGTGCAGGAGCAAATTAATCTCCAGTATGGTACCTTTGAAATTGATGGCGCCCACCAGGGATGAATTATCCCTGAACACATTAGAAATGTTAGAAGGAGTTGAAATGAAATATTAATGGTGTGAGGACTTGTGAAAAATCACTGAATAAAATGAAGCACTTTTACCCCAGTGCTTCCAGTACCCCTGTCTTTTCCCTCCACCCCCTGCCTGTTTGGCTGAGTAGCGAGTCTGGAAATTTAAGACACTTCATTTGCTAAACAAGAACATCTTGATACCGGCAACCTTGCTGATACAAAAGACAGGCGAATGGCCAGCACCTTAAGGGACTTTTGTGTCCAAAGACATATACAAGCAACAGTGGAGACAAGTTCAGCTCCTCGCAAACACCTTCTGGAAGTGCTGGAAGCAAGAGTAACATCCAACTCTACAGAGCCAACGCAAGTGGGAACAGGTCACACCTAACCTGTGGGAAGGGGGCGTCACCCTGCTGAGAGACAAAAACATGCCTAGAAACTCATGGCCCATAAAACTCGTATATTGGATCTTGCCTAGCGAAGATGGACTAGTCCGTATGATTAAAGTCCATGTCCTTACATGTGACAGCCCATGGGACCACCCCAGGCTGACCAAGACTTTCACCAGGCTGATCACTGACGTGACCCTGCTTTGCACCAGAGAAGAACTTGAAGACTGAAGCTCAAGTTTTGCATGCCTTAGTTTGCTTAGATGTTTAGTTAGCAGTATAGCATGCCAGTTATGCCTAGTTATAGTTATAGTGCTCCATTAGTACGGCATGTGGATAGTGAAAGGAGAGGGAGGAGAGGGAGGAATAGAGGAGGTGGACAGTAGCAAGAGGGAATTCATTGAAGATGATCGTTTTCCTTTCCAAGCCTCTATCATTGTCCCTCTCTCTACTGAGACCATGAAGATTCTTCTAGTATTTGAATTAAGTTGATGTATGACTTGATTAAAACACAGGCTTGAGTAGAGTAAGAAAATAAAATTCTGTGGGTGGAATGCTGAAACAGCTATACTTACTGTAGGCAGGATAGATTAGATATGGGGTTGGATCCAAAGGCCATTTTCTGATGGTGGGATTTTTCTTCCACTAATTGCTCCATGTCATTACCATCTTTCAGTCTGCCCTTTGTGCTTTTCCTTAAGGTCCCCTTTCCCTTGGGAGTAGCAGTTTGGAGCGAAGGGTGTGTGTGTAGCAAGACACGGGAAGCAGGAAAGCTTCAGCAAGATGTGGGAAGCAGGGACGTTCCCTTCTGATGACCTTCCAGAAGCAGAAATGGCCACTTGATCCAACCCACAGATAACCCCATGGATAGCTGGAACTCTAAACATAGAACATGGCCCCACAATAGGGTTGCCAGGTCTGGGTTGGAAAATACCTGGAAACTTTGGGGGTGGATCCAGGAGAGGGTGGGGTTTGGGAAGAGGTGGGGCCTCAGCATGGTACAATGCCATAAACTCCACCCTTCAAAGCAGCTATTTTCTCCAGGGGAGCTGTCACACTCCTGGATGAAGTTACTCTCAACAACACTCTCTTTGGCAGTGATTTGTTTATTGAGAAATAATCATGTTCCAGGCTAGATTAGTACTATGTCAGAACTGAGGCTCTGGTGGGAGAATCCAAAGATATAGATAGTTCAAACAAGGGCCCCCCTTCCATACATCCAATCACACGTCTTAGCTATCCTGCCTAGTATTTGCGCTCACTACCCCCCCACACAAGTGAATATATGGTTTCTTTATCTAGAATAGCAAGCTGGCACAGTTTGGCTCAAGGTTGTTCCTAGACGAGGGAGGTATCTTGCGAAGAGTTACAATGCCTATGATAGAGAATAGTTCACACACTCAGCCATTCACCTCCCCTCAGGAATTTCCCCCCTTACAATCATGGCAAACTAAAGTTAGAGTTTGACAGGAGCTGATCTCTGTCAGCTGGGGATCTGTTGTAAAAGCAGGAGAACTCCAGGCCCCACCTGGAGGCTGGCAACCCTAGCCCACAAGGATGAGGAAGAAACTCCTTCTGTGTGTGTCTCTCCAGACAAGAGCACAGCTATGGGTATTGACGCAAGCCAGAAGCTTTCCAAAGTTACTCTTTGTTACATATTTGGTGTATGTGGTGTTTGGTGTCGTGGTTAAGTGCGCGGACTCTAATCTGGGAGAACCGGGTTTGATTCCCCACTCCTCCACTTGCACCTGCTGATGTGACCTTGGGTCAATCACAAGCTCTGGCACAGCTGTCCTTGAAAAAGAGCAGTTTGTGTCAGAGTTCTCTCAGCCCCACCCACCTCACAGGGTGTCTGTTGTGGGGAGGGGAAGGGAAAGGAGTCTGTAAGCCACTCTGAGACTCCGAGTGAAGGGCGGGGTATGAATCCAATTTCTTCTCTTCTTCCTCTATTCTGAATATGACTTAAAAACACATCTAAAATAGTAGTGTGGGGGCAATATATACATTTTTGAGTTATTTAAGAGTCTTTTTCCATGGCTCTCTAATGGATTCAATAACTAATTATTTCTCATACTGTTGTCACCCCATCCCATAGGGGTTCAT
Source organism: Gekko japonicus (assembly GCF_001447785.1). NCBI lineage: Eukaryota > Metazoa > Chordata > Lepidosauria > Squamata > Gekkonidae > Gekko > Gekko japonicus. The sequence continues at coordinate 261,587 of NW_015162509.1, forward strand.
AATGCTGCTCTGGGGAATAATTATTTCCATCACCTGGCTCACACAATTGTGTAGTAGGCTAGTATGCTGAGGAAATATCCTTTTGCAGTACAGGGGATATGTAAGTGCACTTTGAGGGATATATACATTTGACTTTGAGGGATATCTTTGCTTTCACATAATGTGCAAAGAAGGCACTCCGAGATAACAGTGAGGTTCATACACTTAGCTGTCGATCCTTTTGTGCGTTGAAAAAGCAAAGGCATCAGCGTTCTTCAAGACTTTTTAAAGGGAAATTTGAAACTGCAGAATGGTGCGCAACAAGCTTTTGTTGCTTGGAGCCGCTTTCCATGACATTTAGAAGCCTGCACAGCATGAGAGAAAATCCTCAGAACTGGGAATGTGACAACAGTAATAACAGAAGATGTGGATGTTCTTTTGGAACTACATGTTTTGGGTTGGGCCCAAGGGAAGCGTTGATGGAAGGAGCTGGCAGAGTGGGTCCTTTCTCACGTCCTCTCTGTCCATCACACACCCCTCCTCCAAATGGACTGTCATTTGTCCCAAAGTCCTTCTCAGATGATCAAGAAAGCCTGACAAGCAAAATGTCCCACAGGTGCCATAGCAACAACCAGGAGTCAGGCAAAATTGCCTTTCTCCCACCTGAGGCAGCTTTGTTGCCGTGCTGCCCCATCCTGAGGCACATTTTTGTTGTGAGCCTGTAATGGTCCTCAGAGAAGAGTTCTGGGACAAAATGGTAGACTGCTGGGAGAAGGGGGAGGCAAGGAAAGGTCAGCTTCAACAACGCCTGTCATGGGCTGTTGGCACACTTCCCTCCACCATGTTCAGTGTGGCTCTATGCATTTCACATTGATCAGTGCCATTTTCCTCCTTCTAAAATGGAGGGTTGTGTGAATTTGCCCTGAGATTGTGCCACAGAGGTGTGTGAGGACTAGTTTCTCGGGAAGCTGCATTTGCTTTCTATTTTAAACTTCTGGTCAGAGGAAAACAAGTGCCCAGGGAGGGGGGGGGAAACCCAAATCTTTCTTTTGACAAATACGACTTCTTCTCGTGGCTTCAGTTCAGTCAGAAGATGGCAGCTCACCCTTACAGACGCGCGCTGAGGCAGTGGATCCCTTCCAGCAATCTGTCGGCTTAGTTGGATCTGTTCCTTGTTTACAATGAGCTGTATACATTGGCATTTCTAAAATCCCACGTGCTTGATCTCAGACAATCATATAATAGAAAAGCCGAGACAATAATTTCCCTGCAAAAATCCTTAAACCCGATCAAAGGCTGCATTGTACTTTTCCTGCTCTACTGCATAGTATCCTTTGGGGAAAAGAAGATACACTTCAGAAATCTTTTCTGAATTCCTATTGCCTTGATAACTGTGCTTCTAATAATGATGATGGACTTCCCTTAGTTTCCAGAGGCAATCTTGAGTGAAATACAGAGCAGTCATTTTTGCCCTTACACTTTTATGTTCTGTAACGAAAAGAAAAGGGGAAGAAAAAAAAAGAACTGGGTGATCTAATATGCTTTGAAGGTGAATGTGAATTATATGGGTTAGCTTTCTTTAGAAAGATGCCTTCTTAAATCTTGTATAAAGAACGGTAAAAGAATTAAATACCAGCAATCAAGAATTCTTTTTTAAAAGAAAAAAATAAATTAAAACATGACTTTGAAACGAGACGTACTGGCATGAGGAGAACTGAATATCCCATTGAAGAGGAACATGATGCTTATTATATAGGGGAAAGAATTCTTTAGGCAGGTTCTTCCAAAAGTTGCGTTGAAAATTGTGAAAACCAGCAACCTAGTAGCTTTAAATATACAAAGGACTTAAAACAATTTGGGAACAATACACTTGGAAACTCTTCTGTCATCGCTCTGCTGATACAATGGGAAAGACCACATTCATTCCAGGGTTTTAGGAGAACATCCGAGTGGTCTGAGCCTTTGAACTGCAATCCTGTGTGCTGAATTCCCTCATGCCTCAAAGCCATTTGAACTGGACACAGTTCAGGATTGTAGCCTTTGAAACTGGAAGTAAAGGCTTGAAGAGACAGATTTCATTCCCAAAGACAGGCTGGAGAAAAATATAGTCCCATGCTGAAGATCGTCAAATACGTTATCCCCTTACTCAGTCAGTTGCCACATGTCAGGAATTTTCTTGTTCTCCTTGAAAGGGGAACTAAGGGAGGGATAGAGGAGTTATGATTTTTTTTAAAAAAAAATCTGAATAATACCTCCCCCCCACACCATATTTTTTAAATAGGGAAGGCAAAAAGAAAGACTTCTAATTTGTGCTGATGCATGTGGAATCTATCGTAGTAATGTTTTTTGGATTTATCTGAGTATGGAAGCGAGAGCCAGTGTAGGGCTAGGAAAGTGGATTCAAATCCTCCCTCAGCCTTGAATCTCACTGAGTAACTGTGGGCCAGTCACCTTCTCTCAGCCTAACCTACATCACGAGGTTGCAAGAATAAAATGGGGAAGGGAGAATCACAAACATATCTCTGAGCCCCTTCAACGAAGTGTGTGAGGGAGAAATGCAATAGACAGAAACCATCTTTGTAAATGGCTTTTCTATTACGCAGTTATCCTGTTTTTAATATTGAGAACCTTTGTACTGGATACATCATGTAGTATCGAGGAAAAAAGAATTTTTTTAAAAAATTAAAAATATGCAGATGTTGCTGTCTGATCGTGCTCTTTAAATCAGCAAAGGTACCACAACAACATCGGCCCAAAGTGCTTGTGTGACTGCAACCTAAGTTTCCCAGGTAATGTGAAAGAGTGAACATTATTCAAACAGTAATAATTGTATATCTCATTCAATAGACGGTAGTATTGTGGGCCACCTTGATGAAAAGCCAGATTTCACCTTGCTCAGAGGTTTAGCTGCATGGAATTGATAGTTTCCAATTCCAGGTCAGGAAATTCCTGGAGATTTGGGGGTGGACCCTGAGAAAGATGGACTTTGGGAAGGGCAAGAAGTGGTGATACTACAGAGTCCACCCTCCAAAGCTGCCATTTCTTTCCTGGAGAACTGACTTCTGCAGTCTAGAGACCAGTTCTAATTCCAGGAGATCTCCAGGCCCAGCCTGAAGGTTGGCAACCCTAAATCGCTGCCCAAGGCAGTAAAAGATATTCCACTGTCATGCACAGCTGGTGGGGGAGAAGCAAACTGAGACTAGATGGCAAGCCTTTTAATTTATTTAAGCGATGTTTTTCCCCCTGTTGCCTCACTATTTTTGTGCTATAACTTCTGAGCTTCAGAATGACGACTGTTTGTTGAGTGGTTGGTTTGGAGCACTTTTACCTCTCCTTTCTGCAGGTGTGGCTCCACAGCCTGTGACAATGGAAACATCTGCATAAAATCTTCCCAGTGTAGCCAATAGAATCTTGCAGTTAACAGATTTGCTGTCCATTTGCTAACTGAAAGCCAGCCATCAGTCACATGAACACATAAAGTTGCCTTCTTCTGAATCAGAAGATTGGTATGTTGTATTGGCTGCCTGCTAGTGCTGACTACTCAGACTGGCCGTGATTCTCCAGGGTCTCAGGCAGAGGTCTTTTACATTACCTACTACCTGATCTTTCTTAACTGGAGATAATGGAGGTTGAACCTGGGACTTTCTGCTTGCCAACTAGATGCTCTACCATTGAGCCGCAACCCCTACCTAAGCTCAGGAAGGCCCTCTTATGCGCAGTTCAGTCTTATGTCATTCCAACAAGGTGAGTGCCTTCCTGGTATGCGTAGGAAAGCCATTCTGTATTGCCCAAGAATAGCTGTGGCTGTTCTTATCAGCCTGTGTGAGGTGATGACCCAACAAATCCTGATCCAGATTGTGCAGTTGATGCATGGGAGAGGCAGTCCTGCAGTTATGTGGATCCCAAGCCCTGCAGGTCTTTAAAAGTAAGAACCGCCATCTTGAATAGAACCTGGAAACAGACAGGCAGCCAATACAACATTCTTAAAATATATATAATGTGCATGGGGTAGCTGGCATTTGGTGGAAATACCATCTACAAAAACGTTTTGTTCCCGACCTGTTTAGCTGTTGCCTCTTTAGGGGATCTGTTCGTTAATTGTGTCCTGGACTTGTCATCCCCTGAAGAAGTGATAATGAGACATGTTGGCTTGACAGCAGCACATGTGAAAGGGATCTAAGTGTTCTGGTTGATCACAATCTAAGCATGAGCCTGCAGTGCGATGTGACTGTGAAGACAGCTAATGCAATTTTAGGATTCATTAACAGAAGCACTGTGTCCAGATTACAGGAGGTGGTAGTTCCGCTCTATTCTGCTATGGTCAGGCCTCACCTGGAGTCCTGTGTCCAGTTTTGGGGACCACATTGTAGGAAGGATGTTGACAAGCTCGAGCGTGTCCAGAGGAGGAAAATCAGGATGGTGAGAGGGTTGGAATCCAAGTCTTATGAGGAAAGGCTGAAAGAGTTGGGTATGTTTAGCCTGGGAAAGAGAAGGCTTAGAGGGGACATGATTGCAGTCTTCAAGTATTTGAAGGGCTGTCATGTAAAAGATGGAGCGGATCTATTCTCTCTTGCCCCAGATTGCAAGACTAGATCTAATGGGTGGAAATTACAAGGGAGTCGTTGCCGGCTAAATATCAGTAGAAACTTCCTAACTGTAAGAGTGGTTGAGCAGTGGAACAGACTGCCTTGGGAGGTGGTGGATGTTCCTTCACTGGACGTTTTCAAGCAGACACTGGATGACCATCTTTCAGGTATGTTGTAGGGCAATCTTTCGGCTATGCTCCTGCAGAGTGCAGGGGGTTGGACTAGATGACTTGCAAGGTCTCTTCCAACTCTAACATTCTATGATTCTATGTTGAGAACAGATCATTTTTGTACAGGGGATTGCAATGTTATTATTAAAACATATTGTTTGTATCTCTTTTTACCCCACTGGTAGCTCCCCCCCCCCCCGGTTGCTGTGTTTTGCACCAAATGAAGTTTCCAGATTATTTTCCCAGGTGACCTAGGGCTGCCAACTCCAGGTTCAGAGATATCTGGAGATTTGAGGGTGGAGACAGGCATCCATCTTCCAAAGGAGTAATTTTTCCAGGGGAAGTGGAATAAATGTTTTAACTAGTGTGTGTGTGTGTGTGTGTGTGTGTGTGAGAGAGAGAGAGAGAGAGAGAGAGAGAGAGAGAGAGAGATTTCTAAAATCATTTGTCTAGCTCATTGAAAGTATGCTTTGGTTTATTTTCAAATACTTTTATTTAATGAGTAGTAAACATGAAGTCATTCGGGTTTTATCTGAATTGTCCAGATGTCTCCGTGCTCAGCTTCTTTCCCCTGGGCTTGCCGATTCCTTCTGATATGGAGGAACATTCGATGCAACAGGTCATGAGTGAAAGTTTATCAAGGCTAAATTAAGTCTATCAGCTCTTTATTTCATGTCGTCTTGACATTTACTTACATTAGCTTATAAACACATATAATCCTCTCCCTCTTCCTCTAATAAGGTCAGTACCTGGGGGCTTTGATCTTCTCTGTTTGCAGATTTTCTTGCTTCAGCTTAAAAGACCTCACGTAATAGAGACACGAGGGGACTTCGCTGTCCCTGGAAGAGCAGGAGCAGCGCTGAGCGAATGGTCGATTAAAATGGCATTTTGATCAATATCCACTTCCATCTGTTGGGCTGACCTTTGTTCTTTTATCCAGTTGAACTGACCTCTGTTCTTTGATCCAGACCAGCAGGATTTTTCCTTGTATACTTTTCAGGGTATTCATTTCCTTTGTTGGGTGGATCAATGGCTAATTCTGCATTGGCTTTCCCCTCCATTGTTTTACTAAACCCATGTTGGAACAGAAAAGGTGCATCTCAAAGCCACATTCAAATACTCTGGGACAACGCCATACTGACTGCAAAGTCACCCCTGAACGGCCATAAATCTATGCAGAAGGTACCATAAAATCTGATGATCAAAGAAAGTGAAGGCAACATGCAGCATAGAGGGTACCATAAAATCTGATGGTCAAAGAAAGTGACAGCAGCATGCAATGCCGAATGGAATTTCTGTTCCAATGTAGGTTTGGTATAACAATGGAGGGGAAAGCCACTGCAGAATTGCCCAGTGTTTTTGCTACATGACAGGTCTTGGCCTTAAGGGGCCCATTGTCCAAGACCCAAATGCATTGTCATGGAAGCTGCAGAGGTGGGAATTTCATCCATTACCCCCAAAGAGGTTGTACTGCTATTCTCTCATCTGCAACATGTAGCCAAAACGTGTTCTTGGCCACAGAACCTCACTTAGCATATCATTGCACATCACTCCACCATGACAGGACAGCAGGGACCAATAAATATGCTATGCATCTATCTTGAGCAGCTAGATTTGAGTCCAGTAGCACCTTAGAGATTTACCAGAGTTTGGGGGTAGAGGGTTTCAAGAACCAAAGCTTGCTGTGTCAGCTGAAGGGAGTTTTGACTCTCAAAGGTTATTTTTGTTCTTGTTCAGTTGCACAGTCGAGTCCGACTCTTCGCGACCCCATGGACCAGATCCCGCCAGGCCCTCCTGTTTTCCGCCGTCCTCTAAAGTTGGCTCAATTTCATGTTCATTGCATCTGGTTTTTTTTATATATATAAAGTTTTATTTCCCTCTCCTAAAAAGGAGAGAATTTCGCTTTACTTAGAAAAATAGGGAGGGGATATAGAGGGATAAAGAAAAGTGTTGAGTGATGTTAGATATTAGTAAATTAAACTTTTCTAATTTAAAGTTAAAGTCAAAGTTTCTTCTGTGAATAGGTGATCTTCTTTTTCTTCTTTATTTTTCAAAAAAGTAGTTAATATGTTAGTAATGTCCTTTTGGGGTTAGAGTCTTTTACAGCATAGTCCAAAACAATTAATTCTTGGGGCCTTTCCCTTTTTTGTCTCTCAAATTGTACTTTGTGCCAGTCGCTCCTTTGTCTTCCTCATCCTTCACCTCTCCCTCAGAACTGCTGTCTTCTTCGCTGTCTCCTGGCATCCACTTGGCAAGTTCTGCTTCTTCTTCTGAACTGGCGTGCCTCTTCAAAAAGTCTTGAGCTTTAAAGATAGAGTCTATCTTTTCTCTTCTGTCTTTAAATTTAAAGACCAGTCCTTCTGGCACCAACCATCTATAACTGACTTGATGATTTTGTAAGAAAATGGTCAACCCTTTATATTCCTTTCTCTTCATTCTGATTTCAAATGGAACATCTTTCAAAATTCTTATCGGTTGATCTCCAATTTTCAAGGGTGTTGCCGAAGCTGCTTTTAAGATCTGATCTCTCAGACGTTGCTTTGTAAATTTCACTACCACTTCTGCAGGCAACTTATTTTTCTTTGTGAAATTGGAGTAGGTCTGCTCTTTCCCCAAAGGTAATTCACTTCTACAGTTCTCCGCTTCGCCCCCCCTCTTTTCTTTTAAAAAGTCATTTCTTTTGCGGGGGGGGAAGCCTCCCCCTCCCTTTCGCTTTCCCGGGGGGTGCGAACGCGTTTATAAAGCCGCTTCAAATTCAATCACCGACTCACAGTTTATCACTTTTTCACTTTTGTTCAGACTTTGTCTTTTCACTCCATTACTCCGATGTTCCGGTGGTGTTGCTAGTCCCCATTACAGGGCACACCGCAGCCGGGGCCGTTTGGGGCAGAGGGGGAGCCTCAATTCCCGACCTTCTGGTCGGCAAGAGGCTTACTCCCTTAAGCGCCCCCTAGTTCGGAGCCCTTACCCTAGGGCTCCTTAGGATCTCCGCTCACGCGGGACCCCCCCAGATTGCGTGTGACCGATCCGGCTCTGGGAGCGTCCCGAGAGCCGGTCGCCATTCACGCCGCCGTAACCGGAAGTCCCATGTTCGTTGCATCTATGACACTATCTAACCATCTCATCCTTTGCCGTCCCCGTCTTCTTTGACCTTCAATCTTTCCCTTTCTCAAAGGTTATATCCCCCCCCAAAAAAAAATCTTGTTGGTCTCTAAGATGCTACTGGCCTCAATAATAGCTATTCTACTATATTTTGAGGTTTCCCGACTCCGGTATATTGGTTAAACTGATGCAGTATCCATTACATATTGGTTATTTCCATGAATTTCGCCCATTTCCCTATATTCGGGAATATTATTGCATAGTGGCATCCGATGAAACTGGTGCCCAGTAGATTCAGGATGGACAAAAGGAAATACGTCTTTACACAGAGAGTGATTAAAATGTGGCATTGGCTGCCAGAGGATGTGATGATGGCCACAAACATAGAGGGCTTTAAAAGGAGATTAGACAGATTCATGGAGGAGAGGTCTATCCGTGGCTACTAGCCACGGTGACTAAAGGGAACTTCCACATTCGGAGGTAGTCAGCCTCTCAATTCCAGAGTCAGGTGGGAATATCAAGGGAAATCCTCACCCTCTCCGACCTGTGGTTGGCCCTCCAGAGGCGCTGGTTGACCACTGTGTGTGAGAGGATGCTGGAGTAGATGGACCACTGGTCTGACTCAGCAGAGCTCTTCTTACGTCCTTATGGTTCAGAGCAAATAAATCTGAACTGCAGAATCCTTAATGGCAGAACCCCTGACTTTGTCTTGTTTATGTGTGGCACTAAGATTGCAGTTTAAGTGGATGGTCGTGATATTTTAAGTGAAGTAACACTATTTTCTGCACTCACACGATGCGTACCCTTCACTATCCTTTTCATTACTGCAGTGCTGTAAAAGAACAATTCACAATGGAACTGTCCTTGATCTCGCTTTGGGATGATAAATCTTTGTGCATTCTGTTGTTCTTATTGCAAGAAGTAACACAATTTCATTTAGTACATCAGGCACAACTTCCTTACAGGCTTGCTGCCCTATAGAACAGCTATTTTTATTAATGACTGTGATACTGTACACAGATTGCATCTTCCCCGTAATAATGACAGAAGTGGAGGCTAGCTGTTTTCATTCCTTGGATACATTTCCTGTCTTTATTGTCCTGCATCAGACACAAGAGGGCAGGGCAGTTAAGAGAATGGTGATTTGTCGGTTCTTCCCTCTTAACTTAGGGCATGATCCAGCCCACACTTCGGCACTTTTAAGCATCCGTGATTTCAGTGTGAAAATTAAGCACATGCTTAAAAGACTCCCACTGAAATCAATGGAACTTGAGAGTGCTTTACTTTGGCTACTACGGCCCTGACAGGCTATGGTGGAGGATTTCAAGTGCTGGTAACAATCAGAGTTCTTCTGCAATGATCTGAAATAGAGGAAATGAAGCACCTGTTTTGATTTGTACTGGAGGAAGTAGAAGGAGGAGGAGGAGGAGGAGGAGGAGGAGGAGATTGGATTTATACCCCGCCCTTCACTCGGAGTCTCAGAGTGGCTTACAAACTGAGAGAGCGCTTTCAAGAACTGCTCTTTTCGGAATGACTCTGACAGAACTATGACTTGCCCAAGGTCACCCAGGAGCTGCAAGTAGAGGAGTGGGGAATCAAACCTGGTTCTCCCAGATTAGAGTCTACGCACTTAACCACGACACCAAACTGGAAGGTGATTTCTACTGCAGCCCAGATTTTCAGACATTTTCTCTTGTGCCCAGTTGGGTGTTTGGTTACAGCACTGCTCCAGAGTTTGTGAGGTGGGGGATCTAATACTCTGTCTTCCTTTAGGGAGGTGCCATGCTTCAGTGGTAGAACATCTGCTTGGCATGCAGAAGGTCCCAGGTTCAATCCATGGTATCTCCATTTAAAGGATCTTAGTTCAAAGAAGTAAGGAAAGCACACGTTTGGTGTAGTGGTTAAGAGCAGCGAGCTCCAATCTGGAGAACCGGGATTTTTCACTTCTCCTCATGAAGCCTGCTGGGTGACCTTGGGCCAGTCACAGTTCTCTCAGAACTCTCTCAGCCCCACCTATTTTACAAGGTGCCTCTTGTGGGGAGACAAGGGAATGTGATTGTAAGCTGCTGTTGGACGCCTTATGGTAGAGGACAGTGGGGTATAAAAAAACTCCCCTTTTCTCTCTGGCTCAGACCCTGAGCTGCTGCCAATAAGGGCTGACAGCAGAGATTGGTAGACCAATGCCCTGACTCAGCATAACACAGTATAGTAAGTTCATATGTACCTTCTGGCATGGCTGTCATCAGCATACCCTGATATGGGGCAGCTCTCTGGTGGAATGTGTCCAGGGCTTCCTTACCATGTGTCCAGACAAGAAAAATGTCATCAATGTGTGGAGTCTGAGTCCAGTTTTCTGTAAAAAACAGTGTTTGAGAGTTGTCATGGCCCCACAATATGCTAACATCTTTATGGCTGACTTGGAGCAACGGTTCTTAAACTCTCACCCACTCATACCTCTCTTATATTTGCATTACATTGATGACATTTTTCTTGTCTAGACACACAGTAAAGAAGCCCTGGACAGGCATTCAACAACTTTCGCCCCACCATCAACCTGAAAATGCAATCCATGCATTTTCTGGACACCGCTGTACTACACAATGGATGCATAGAAACCACTTTATACCGGAAATCTACTGATCGACAAACATACCTACATGCCACCAGCTACCACCCTAAACACAATCAAAGATCCACTGTATACAGCCAGGCTCTCTGCTACAGCCACATCTGTTCCAATTCTACAGACAGAGATTCCCACCTGAGGGATATACACCAGACATTTTCGGAACTAAAGTATCTACCTGATGAAGTCAGGAAAGAGATTAGCAAAGCCAGAATGGTACCCAGAGAAAACCTGTTACAAGAGAAGTCCAAAGAAGATAATAACAGAACACCCCTTGTGGTCACATATAACTCTGTACTCAAAACAGTTCAACACATATGTTATTTGTAGCTGAAATGGATAGATTAAGTGTAAGGTTACAAGGCAAGAGTAAAGAAATATTTGAAAATAGATGGAAAATGTTTTACATATGGCTAGATAATGAAAGTAAATAAGACTCACAAGAATAAAAAATGTAAATCGATGATATGATATGATGTATATATGAAAAATTAAATAAACGGGAGGGGAGGAACAGTTCAACACATCATCAGTGACTTACAATCTCTACGGGACAGTGACAGTTCTCTTTCACAAATACTGGGAGGTATTCTTCCGCACAGACAACCACTCAGTCTCAAACAACTTCTTACCCACAATAATGCAACGTCTCATTTGAACAAGGACACTGGCTACCAGAGCTTGCAGTAAACCCAGATGCCAACTTTGCTGCCACAGACACCCTGCCAATGAAGTCACTGGACCCAGCAACACCAACGACACCATCTCAGGCACATTCACTTGCTCATCATTAAATGCCAGCGTTGCCCTTCAGCTCTGTACATAGGACAAACCCTACGCCAAAGGATAAATGGACACAAATCAGACATCAGGCATCACAAGACTGAGAAACCTGCAGGGGAACACCTGAACCTTCCAGGACATTCAATGGCTGACCTCAAAGTAGCAGTTTTGTTGCAAAGGAACTTCAGGAACAGAATGGAAATGGAAATAGCTGAATTACGAGTAAAGAGCCCAGGGGGCGGGCACATGCAGCAAGCCCCACCCCCTGCTCCCAGCAGCCCTCAGTCAGAGCAAGAAGCAGCCAGGTAAGTTGCAGAGCTCCCCCCCAGCCCCCGGTCCAAAACAGTCCAGTGGCACCTTTCAGACCATGTTTTATTCAGGTACAAGCTCTTCCTCCTCTGCAAGGACAGATCTGCACGTCCCCCCCCCCAATAGCTAGCAATACAAAACAGTCCAGTGGAGCCTGAGTGGTGGGTGTTGCCTTCTGACACACTTCCGGTGATGTCAGGGGGTGTGGCCTATGCAAACGAGTTGTGCTAATGAGCTCCTGCACATATTTTTCTATGAAATGACCCCTGCAAACATGGCTACCCACTTTGATCTACTTTTACCCACAGACTGTGTAAAAATTAGGTTACTGCCCTACCTTGCAGGAGGGAGAAAAAAGATCAGAAGGAGGCAAGGCAGAAACTGCATCAAAGCCTCAGAGGAAATTGAAAGTTTCATTGAGAACTTAGCTCTCTCTAACCAGATAGCAAAAAGTAAGGCACGTGATGAGATAGCAAAGGATTCATCAGTTTGTGGGTGTTTTACCCCCTCAAGTACTGGGTTTATTTGCAATTTTGCTTGTACAAAACTAAGGCATTTGTAACTTTTTAATTCTACAAGTATGTCAAATATTGCAATGTTATATGCTAAGTAAGTTATAAATGATGCATTTTATGTTATTAAAGCACTAAAATTAGTTTAAGTCTGATAGGACAGTAATTATTGGATATAGTTCTATATTTCTGAAAATTTCTGGGAGTTTTTCCCTTTAAAAATAGAAAATTGCAATTTTATATGCTAAGTAAGTTTTAAATGATGCATTTTATGTTGTTAGAGCAGTAAATTTAATTTAGGCCTGTTAGGGCAGTAAGTATTACATATAGTTCAATATTTCCCCACATTTCAATGTTTTTTGGGGGGGAAATCCTGGTTTTTTCCCCATGGCTGCAGATTTCTAGAAATTTTACATCTCTATATGTGGGCCTGGAGGTGGGTGGAAGAGGGAATTCCAAGGCACAAACGGAGTTTATGTGTTTCAGGTCACACTGAGCGACACAGCATGTGTCTGGGTGTAGCTGTTCCTTTTGAGGGATGGGCAGTGGCAGGCGGATGGTCTTTTAGGAAGCTCGTTCATCATCTTTTCATCAGTCTTTTCATTAAGCTTCCCAAGACCCTGTCACACCAAATAAATTATATGAGATTATACAGGAAAGAAAAAATATATATATAAACAGCAGAGCCAAGAGGCCATGGAATGCAGAAACCACAGGATGAGATGTAATTATACAGAAAGTCAAATGCAATTAAGAAGAATAAAGAGACCAATAGCAATAAGTGGCCATCTCCCTAGTGTCATGCTCGGGCCTCACTTGCCATAGAATGCTGTCCAGGCAAACTCCTGGTCTGTTGCGTTAGGGGCTAACTGCTTCCTTTAACGTGCCTCTTTCAGTGTTTTGTCTCCCATGCCATTTATCTTCTCTGTCAGGATGTGGGGGGGGGGAGTGAATGCTGGGGTTAATGTGTGCGTGAGCTTGCATAGGATGTACGGGACCCTGGGAAGCACATGAGCTCAGCTTCTCACCTGATCTTGGGATGTAATTGCTAGTTTGCAGGTGTCGGCCAGCCCAGAGGTTAGGCCTAGAGCATTGGTTGGCTGAGTGTGAACATTGATTGGGTGGTTTACTTAGAGGTGCTGTCCTCCTTTTTGGTATAGGGTCGGACCTGGCATCTGGTGGCCAGTTCTGACACAAAATCAGTCTATGCTTGGACTCTCTTTACTTTGCAATAAACAAATCTTGCTGCAACAAGAGTGTCATGAGAGTGACAGAGTCCAGGAATTGACACCTAGTTCTGCAAACCTTTGGTGACTCAAGTCTTGTTCAGCCAGGAACACAGTTTGAAAATCAGCACTGCAGAGATATGTAAAGGGTAAATGCGATACATTTATTTGATTGCTCCATTTATTGCTCCCTGACTGTGACTCAAGGTGGATAATTTCAGTCCTTAGAGCAGTGGGGCAAATCCAGAAATGACGTTATTGCCTCTGCTCTCTAGGATTCACTGGAAACTCTAAGGTTTTATCCCAGAGTTTTGGGTGGATCGTAGAGCGTTGCATTGAAGCAATGATGTCACTTCCAAGTATGTCCCAGAACCGATATCACACTGTTGCCCTGATGGAGATTTTGGGCATATCTCCCCTCCCCCCGCTGCATTACTACCAAGTGGCAATGGGGGTTGGAGGCTGCTGCTGAAAGTTTCTTACGATCGTGGGAGACCTGGCGTGCACGCACACACGCACACCATCATTTTTTTGCAATTTCACAAGAGCTGTAAGACTGTACTTCTAAGAGAGCCCTTGGAGTCTCTGGAAGGTTTCTGTAGTCAGTTCTTAGGGGCAGAGATGGATGCTATTGATAAGGTTACTGTTGGTTGTTTTGATAGTTTGATGTTCTAAATTTCCTGAATTTTATGTTCTCCCCGATTCTTATCTTTTTAAAAGATATAAATACAAGAATTAATTAAACTCTTACCCACCCCAAAAAGGGAAGCAGAAAACTATAAACAAGAACTGACAGTATTCTGCATTTTCAAATAAGACCAACCTAATCAACTCATCATACCATTAATTAAATCAGTTAACAGTTAACAAATTATTGACAAATCAGTCTTATCCAAAAGTTTTGGGCCATGTGCTGCATCACCTCTTTCTATTGCAGATCTGTTTTAATAACATTTTTGTTCTTCTGCTGTACCGTTAAGTTCTGCAAGATGTAAAAATCTTTTTACCTGTTTATAGAAGGCCTTCCCATGAAGAATTTTCGGTTGCTTCCAAAGCTTAGCAAAGGTTCATCTAGCTGCTGTTCCTACCTATAATGCGATCACATGACACTTTTTAGGTATGTGTATGTTAAGTGCTGTCACGTTGCTTCTG
>NW_015162509.1:276202-280476 GCF_001447785.1 Gekko japonicus
TTTTTTGTAGCAGGAACTCCTTTGCATGTTACGCCACACACCCCTCATGTAGCCAATCCTAATGAGTTCCTGCTGTTGGGTGTGGCCTATTATGCTAATGAGTTCCTGCTGGGCGTGGCCAACTCGGGAGCCAGCCGGAACTCCGTTCCTGTGCGTTCCTGCCCAAAAATAGCCCTGGGTTTTCCCAACATTATTGTCTTTTTCAGTGGCACTTGTCTTCTCATGATGAGATGAAAGTATGATAGCCTCAGTTTAGTCATTTTGACTTCCAGGGAGAATTCAGGCTTGATTTGATCTAGAACCCACTGGTTTGTCTTTTTGGCACTCAACGGTCTCTGTAAAATTCTCCTCAGATACCACCTTTCAAATGAATCAATTTTATCTCTGTCAGGTTTCTTCACTGTCCAACTTTCGTATCCAAACATAGTAATGGGAAATACCATTGCACTATCACGACTGCAATTACGCATCCTAGCCAGTCTTGGTGTAGTAGTTAAGTGCGCGGACTCTAATCTGGGAGAACCGGGTTTGATTCCCCACGCCTCCACTTGCAGCTGCTGGATGACCTTGGGCAAGCCATAGTTCTGTCAGAGGTGTTCTTGAAAAAGAGCAGTTTCTGTCAGAGCTCTCTCAGCCCCACCTACCTCACAGGGTGTCTGTTGTGGGGAGGGGAAGGGAAAGGAGTTTGTAAGCTGCTCTGCGACTCCTTTGGGTAGTGAAGGGTGGGGTATAAATCCAATCTCCTCCTCCTCCTCCTCCTCTTCTTCTGAGGTTCCTGTCCTGTAACATTTTAATGTTGGTCTCCCTTAGACTAAGAGTCCAATCAGACAGTTCTTTAGATCCACGCGAGGCACGAATTGCCTCACGGATCTAAAGGTAATGTCCAGACACAAACATTTGGGAAATGTCCCTCTTCTGTGGGCATCACGTTTTGCTGTGCTTTGGAGCCGTACTTAAAAGATACCACTTTAAATCTGGGGTTTCCAGTTACCTGCGGGACAACTGCGGACTTTCACCCATCTGATCGTTCCACCAGTGCGCAATCCTCCCATCGGGGTGGTTTGACCTCAGACTATCCCGAGCGGGTTCCATTTAAAAAAATCTCTACACATGCATGGATCAACAAGGACATGCTGTCACGTCTATGTGCATGTGCAAAAAGTTTTTTAAAAACCCACCGTGCCCTTCCTTCAACAAGAACCTGCTGTTACGCCTATGTGCATGCACACAAACTTTTTTAAAAGCCCCCACTGCGCATGCCTCCTTCAGTGGACACCATCTAGACAATCCACAATGGAAGCAGTGCACGGTAAGGCAATTCACCAGGGAGATGTCTGGTCGTGCTATGATGGATTAAAAAGATTGGGATAAAATTCAAACTGGTATAATGATGGGATTAGCTGTCCGTCTGAACACACCCTTAAACTAGCAGGAAAAAAAAGATGAATGTATGGACAACAAAATGGGCCAAACTTTTGGATCAAGCTAGTATCTCAATGCTAACATATGGTTTTAAATCTGTTGCCCATTAGGGTTCCCGTTACCAGGGAGAAAGGCAGGTTTATATCATGAGTTATAAATAAACGTATCTTTGCATTTTATCTACACTTGCTGTCGCCCTGATCTGGGTGGCCCAGGCTATTTTTATTGTCAGGTTCCACAGCAAGTAAGTCTTTACACACGTTTCCTAAGAAGTGTTATGCTTTATTAGAGTACAAAACCGGTACCATATCCACAGGATTATTGTTAGGAATAACTATAGGGCAGGAACATCCGTACATATAGCCGGACGAGGCGAATAGCTAAGCAAATGAACTTCGAGCGCGCACAGGGGGGGGGGGAATTCTCCCGGCAGGAAGCTACAGAATGAGCGGGAGACTCGCAGGGCCCCTGAGAGCAGAAAGATTCACACCAGTGGTGGACCACAAGCCCTCCCATCCTCCCAAGGCCAGACTGATAACGCCGCCTAGCCGAGCCAGCTCCCACGGTCTCCGAGACAATGTTTACTGCAAGCCGCTGAGCTGCGAGCAAGCGGGAACGGGGAAGGACAGAAGCAACATAAAATGACAGCTAACTGACACTGATCACGTCAGATTTCTGAAGCTGAGCAGAGCCAGCCTTTGTAAGTACTTGGATGGGAGGCCACCAAGGACACCCAGGGTTGCTAGGCAAAGGCAGGCAATGGCAGACCACCTCTGTTAATATTTTGCCTTGAAAACTCTATGGGGCCACCATAGATCAGCTGCCACATGATGGCACTTTCCACCACCACCCTTGACATCATCACAAAATCACAGTCTAATGATGAAAGTATGCCCAGAATGGTGACTTAAAGAGAAACGTAAAATGGTAGCCTCCTCTAGCAGCGTGTTTACACAGTGCCAATTTCAGTTCAGGGGGGAAAAATTAGTTCCACAAATATCAGAAGCTTAGGAAGTGCTGCTGTAGAGATCTAGAGCACATTTATTAATCAGAGCTGATATCTGAAATACGTTTTATGTCTTGTGTAAATGAAAGCTGTTATTTGACGCCATTATTGTTTCCAGGCATTGACAGGTTGAATGCTGGCTCAAGGTGATCAGTGGTGTTCTTTTTGGTTTTACTACAATAAGAAAAGCATTAGTCTTTCTTTTCTCTGTCTTTGTGTGTATGTGTGTGTGCGTACTTGTGTCTTCAGTTTGGAGTGTCTCCATAAAGCTCCAGGGTCAGAAGGTTTGAAACGCTCAGTAATTTTTTAGTGTTTTTTGCCCCGGCTGCTATCAGCCGTCTCAGCAAGAAGCCCATAATGAGAAGGGAATGCAGGATTCTTTGTGTAGATTAATGGGAGCAAAACCAAAAATAAATCCTGAAGAAAGCCAAATAAACTGGGAATACTCATAAAGAATGAAGATTGATATTTACAGGCCTGTGACACATGTAGCATATATATATATGCTATATATATGCTATATATATGCTATATATATGCTATGTATGCTATATATATATATATTCTTTTGTGTTTTATTTCATTCAAGAAGCCCCCCCGATCTAATAAATCATTATTATGTTTAACATGTATTTAATTAACTCCTCTAAAAAAGCGACAAGTCCCGTTTTGTTAAAACTTCTTTGGTATTCTTTCGCACAATTATCTAAAAATTATCAATCATTTTTATTAGTTAATACTTGAAATCGCATGCATATCCAATATAATTATTAACGCCAATCTATTTGCCGGTTCATTTAACTCTGGCTATGCACAATTATGTGTGACATTTTAAAAGAAAAAAAAGAGAAAAGAACAGTGGCTCCATTTTCATAATGATACCATCGTTATTTGTCTCAAGATCAACAAAAGATTTATTCTTTTTAATTCTATGGCTTATCTTTCCAATGTCTAGCTTGTAAGGATAAGAGAAGGCAGATGGGAATGGGAAATATAGCTTTGGCAGCATGTATAATTGACACTCATAAATTGCATTGGGTTGGAGATGTTCACTGTATTACAAAGGGAAACTCTTCGAGAAGAGAAAAATAACTAAAAAGGAAATGCTTCTGAAAAGAGACAAAGTTGATCACTGGAGAACTCAAGGAGTAGGACTGTGCGTTTGATCCAGGATCAAGTGTTCTTAAAACAACAATTGAGAGGCGTGCCTAAGGGCTAGCATATTCCCGGTGGGAGAGTTTTTACAAAATACTTCCCCCCCTTTTGAACTGCTCCCCCTGCACACATCACATTTCAAACACTTGGAACTCCTCTCTCATTTTGGAAAGCGATTTGTACCCAGAGGTAGTGATGGGGGGGGGAGACCGCAGTTATTTGTGAAGAAAAACAAAACAAAAACCCTCTTGTGTGCATGGAAGTAGGACACAGTGGCAAACACTTAGAGCAATGTGGGATCTACTTTCCCAAGCTGTGTTATCAAAAGGTTCTGGTATTTTGTGTGAACTAAGGTTGTCATGGGTAGGGAAATATCTTTTTTAAAAAAAATGTGTCTTTTTTAGATATAGCCAGGGCTATTTTTGGGCAGGAACGCACAGGAACGGAGTTCCGGCTGGCTTCCAAGTTGGCCACACCCAGCAGGAACTCATTAGCATAATAGGCCACACCCAACAGCAGAAACTCATTAGGATTGGCTACATTAGGGGTGTGTGGCCTAACATGCAAAGGAGCTCCTCCTACAAAAAGCCCTGGGTTTTGACAACAAACAAGGTAAACAGAATAACAAGCAAAAGGTGGGTGTGGCTGGATAACCACACTTCTGGTAACATGGGGGTGCGGCCTAATATGC
>NW_015162509.1:281253-286780 GCF_001447785.1 Gekko japonicus
CTCTGAGACACCGAGTGAAGGGCAGGGTATAAATTCAATCTCTTCCTCCTCTTTGGTAACAGACTGATGTACCGAGGATATCCCTTGGAGGCAGGGGGGAAGTGGGCTTTTGATAGTAGGTGATTCAGTCACTAGGAATATAGAGAGTTGGGTCTGTGACAGGCATTTTGGCCACATGGTTACTTGCCTGCCTGGTGCGAAGTTTGGGGACATCATATGGTATCTAGATGGGTTAATAGGTTAATGCTGTGGAGGAATCAACAGTCATGGTGCATGTTGGCACCAATGACATTGGGAAATGTAGTTGTATGTTCCTGGAGGAAAAATTAGGTTACTGGGCAGAAAGTTAAAGGCCAGGATCTCAAAGGCAGCATTCCCAGAAGTGCTGCCGGTTCCATGCACAGGGCAAGCTAGACAGGCTCAGATCAGGGTCTCAATGGGAGAATGGGAAAGTGGTGCCTGGAGGAAGGGGTTAGATTTGTTAGGCACTGGGGGACTTTCTGCACAGAAGAGAGAGGCTTCACTTGAAACAAAAGGGAACCAGGCTGCTGGTGACTAATATCAAAAATGTGGCAGAGCAGCTTTTAAACTAATCCCCAGGGTGGTGGGGGGCAGCCAACTAACAGTTTGGGACAAGTCAGTCCAAGGGGATGATTGCATAACCACTCAGGGTAATATTGATAGAATTTGGGAATGAGGGTAGAATGGTGACTGAGGGCCATGTATGGTGACTAAAGGGCTGAGGGAGGCAAGGGTACTGAAGGGGTAACACAGCGTAGGTGTCTATATGCCAGTTCTAGATGTCTCCAGGCCAAGATGGGGGAGCTGGAGAGCTTGGTGTTCAATGACAATTTGGATATAGGAGGTATCTCAGAAACATGGTGAACTGGGGGAAATCAATGGGATACAGTCATTCCTGGGTATAAGCTCTATAAGGAAGGACAGGGAGGGATGGGTTGGCGGAGGTGTTGCATTGTATATCAAAGAGGGCACAGAATCAAATAAGTTAGAAAACATCAGGGGAATTAATTCCCCAATAGAAGTGATATAGGTGGAAATACTGGGCACTAAAAGTTGGAGTATACTCTCACCCACCTGATCAAACCCTTGTTTCTGATCTTGAGATGGAGAAGGAAATAAGGAAGGCAACTAAAGCAGATAATGTTATTATACTGGGAGACTTCAACTACCCTCACATTGACTGGGTAAACATGTTCTCAAGTCATGGTGTAAAAATGAGATTCCTAGACATCTTAAATGGCTGTGCACTGGACTAGATGGCTTGTATGGCCCCTTCCAACTCTGTGTTTCTACGATAAGTCCAAAACTGTAGTGTTTGGTTTCAAAAGAGGGACCTTTATGAAAATGAGGGGAATAGTTAAAAGGAAACTGAAAGGGACATGCAAAAAAGTCAAATCCCAAGAGGATGATTGGAAGCTATTAAAACCATACTAACTGAAGCCAAAATAGAATGCATTCCACAGGTTAGGAAAGGCACTGTGAAGCCTAAAAGAAGGCCTGTGTGGTTAACAACAGAAGTCAAGGAAGCAATAACAGGTTCTGGCGAAAGAAAAGTAAGTCAATCTGTGAAGAAATGCATTTTTCCTTTGGAGGTTTGAAATGAGCAAAACCTCCACTCTGAGTTTTAAACGATTTTTTTTTGTTTTACCCTCTGCGCAAGAACATACAGGAAAGGAAGAAATCAGTTCAATTGCTTTCCAGACTTATTATTTATTTATTTATTTATTTCAGCTTATATTCCACCCTCCCCCAAGTGGCTCAAGGAGGATCACAACAGCAGTACACATGCCAGATAAGAAAGTGATTGTATGGCTGGATGACCTTGAGCAAGCCATAATTCTGGCACAGCTGTTCTTGGAAAAGAGCAGTTTGTGTCAGAGTTCTCTCAGCCCCACCCACCTCACAGGGTGTCTGTTGTGGGGAGGGGAAGGGAAAGGAGTTTGTAAGCCGCTCTGAGACTCCCTTGAGTAATGAAGGGCGGGGTATAAATCCAATCTTCTTCTTCTACTCAAACATACACCTTTTCAGCATATTTCCCTTCACCAGAAAAAGTCAAACAAACATCTGGAAGATTTTAATAAATTAAGTTAAACAAACGCAACACAAGGTGGAATTACTGTTAAAGTTCAAATTGCAAAATAGGGTGCAATATTTTCCCCCCCAAAGCAGTCATTTCAAAGTAGGGACAGCAGAGGAAAAATGGTTTAGGATAGCATGACTGGAACACATGTCAAATGGCAAAAGTCTTCCAATCTTCTTTTCCTGAGGACAGCTGCTCAGAATTCCCACTCGAGTTTGTTTGTTTGGGGTTCACGCAAGGTTTCATACTCCACCTTGCAGGTGTACTCGGTCTTCCTGTCGATAGTGACATTGGCGCAGACAAGGTGATGGAAGGCCAAGTCCTAGTAAAAAGAAAGGTCGCTCTTCTGGGTCTCCATTGGCTTGCCAGTCTTCAGAAGCTCGAAGCTGATTTTGGGAGGATGGAACCCGTCAGCATAGCACTGCATGGTGTTCTCCTTGCCAATCTCTGGAGGATAGCGGGTAAACACCTGCACTGTAGGCACTCAACTTGTGGCTTCCACAGCTAGGATGCAGACCGCCACCACCAAGACTATCCACTGCATGGCTTCCCTCGCCTTGGCCATGGCTACCGCGCACAAAGGTCTTACCTGTTTCCACCCTCAAACAATTGGATGGGCCAGCCCCCTGCAAGCAGGGAACAGAGATTTGGAGGAATTAAGACTAGACGGATTCCAAGAAGACCCTCTGGGAGACTTCAGGAAAAGCTTCTCTGACCCAGCCTGACCTGGTCAGTGAGTGGAGAAAAGAGACAAAAGACTTGGGAGCAAGGAGGAAGGTCCCTTTGGTGCCAATTTCATCAAAGCAGAGAGAACTCTTTACTGAGGTCTGGAGGAGGCAGCCCTTACCATGTGCTGGCCTGCATGCCTGAAAGAGGCTTGAAAGTAATGGTAACCCTGAAGAACACCTGGTAAGTTTCCTTTGTAATTTTTTTAATGCAACAATACAATATTGCAACTACAAAGAATCTGGAAAGATGCACTTTGTAAGTTAAAAACTAAAAAAAAGTCAAATTATATTAAAGATCAGAAGTGAACCAATGCAAAGTGAGATCTTTGAGGCCAACAAGGTCAAGCAAAAACATTAACGGATCATAAAAGGGAGGCGGGGTTTACATCGCAGCAAAGCAGATATTCTCTCGGGGGCTCCCAAGGAACTCTGACTCTCTTTGCTTCTTAGGGGATAATCGGATTCGTCTGATATCCCACTAACCCTTCTGGAGGAAGAGTTAGTTACTGAGGAATTGATCCGAGCCTCCCGCGAGCTGCAACGAGTGGGTTTGTGCTAAGGGATCATCCTGAAGCCGAAGCAAGAGGTATGCAGCATATCTAGAGATGGCTGCCAAGCTGTGACAAGTTCCTAGAAGAGAGCCTTGAACCTTGCTACAAACATCAGCGAAGGACTGTGAGTAATCGTTTCTTGTAACTTTTAAGCTTGAAAAACCTCCCAAAACTTTTGCCCCCTCCTGAATTTCACCAAGAAGGTAAGGAAAAGAGAGGTGGAATCCCCCCCCCCGCCCCCTTCCTCTCTGGAGCAGCAGACAAAAGAACTCAGATGTTAAAGAATGTAAAAAACAACCTCTTTGGCTAAATGAAAGGAACTATTTACATCTCAGCTGCAGTGATTTGAGACTTGTGGCGCATTTTCAACAGAGAAAAGGATACTTGCTTTATGAAAATAAAATGGATACAGAAACAACATTTGGCTACTGAGCAAATCTTATTAGAACTATAGACTATATGGCAGTGGAACTGGTACAAGGAAACATGATGGCGTCTTTGACTTCATTTAAAGAGTTGGATACACTGTGGGAAAATGTTGAAGACCATTTGCTACAAACGCTCCCAAAAGCTCTCCAGAAACCACTGGAAAAATTCTTACAAAGGTACGAAGAGCAGAATTTCCTGGTGATGTCACCCCCCAAAACAGGATCTCAGACATGAGGTTTTTCTGAAAGAATCTTGTACACCATCGAGAAACAATAAGCTCTTACATAGACAAAACAATTCTTTCAAACTCTATACTTTCAGAGAAGACCAAGGAGACTGAAATCTTCCCAGAAGATAAAACAGAACTAACAGCTCTTTTATTTCCTTCCCTAATCAATTGCAGAGAAGGGAAGATTGATGCTATCTTCAAAAATAAAAGGCATAAGTCCAAGATAATGGGGGGAAAATGTACAGAAGAAGCAGAAAAAGACCAATTATTATAAGTAATTTTTATAAGTAATAATTGTTTGATTGGCTCTAACCTACATTGATTTATGGCCATTAATTTGATAATTTATAGTAAAATACAAAATAATATGAAAGCTACATAACAATGTGATTGTGCACAATAGATTTTGTTTTTTCTCTTTATATTGATGTCCAAATGTGCTTTAAGCTTTATATCAGCAATATAGAATGTAACACTATGAAAAAAGGATCCTAAAGATGGGTATAAGTAAATATTATAAGCAATGAATCTTAACTGCTTTTATGCTACCTGGACTTAACAACAGTACAATGTAATATGACGGAAGTGTTATAGTAACGTGACTTAAATTTTATTACTAATAATATGAACTATTGGAATATGAACGGGGGGAAATTGTATGGATTAGGGGAGAATTCTTGGGCAGGAAATGTTCTTTTTTACCTCTTTATTTTTTTCCCGCTCTTCTCTCTCTCTCCTTGGTTATTGATGACAAATCTGTACATAATAGTATAAAATAGTAAAGCTATATAGTATAAAAATCAAGATAAGAGTTATCTCTCCTTATATATAAAGCCGTAGTCCAACATTCCAAAATGCACTCCTTTAGTGTTTGGCCGGAAGAACTGCCACTCAGAAGACGCTGGCTGGGTTGACTGGCTGCTTTGTGCAGTCCCGCCCAGCGTTTCAAGGTCTTTTGCATATGGAAGCTGATTGGACCTCACTCCATTCCACACCTCAAACTCCCCCCCCCAAGACAGTTGGAATATGGGGCCTGGTGTATTCTGAGGAGGATGTCAGCTGCTTTGGTTCCCACTGCAGGGGAAAACTGCCCTTTCCCTTGGCAGAGGCTGTGGGGGGGGATGTAAACCAGAAGACAGACAGGCAGATAAAGGTAGGCTGATGGTTGCGTGGAAAGGAAAGGACATAGCCTGCTGAGGGTGGTGTCTGAGGAGGAGGAGGAAGAGGGGGACCTCAGACAGATACAATGCCATACTGCCCACACTCCAGACAAGCTGTTGCCAGTCTCCAGGTGACAGCTGGAGAGCTCTTAAAGCTTTGGTGCTCATTGAAACTGTTGCAATTTATCGACAGAGTAGTGTTTTGGAAAATCTTTAGGAATTGTTTGGTGCATTTACGATGGGGCTCCTGGGGAACTATTGTTGCCAATCTTGGCCCAGCAGCCATCAAACCATTCTCTTCAACCCCCTGCTGTGCAGCTGACTTTCCC
>NW_015162509.1:287666-307337 GCF_001447785.1 Gekko japonicus
ACAACGGGCCTTATACATATATATATATATATATATATATATATATGGATCATAATAGCAACAAATTGAGGGGTTTTAAAGCCCTAGGAACACTTTTGTTCTGGGCAAGATAGTTAAATGCGGGGAACCACTTCCTTTAAAATTATTTGTATAAGGAGCAGTGATCTTTTCTATTATAAATTGTTCTTAGAATTTGTGGTGCCAAATTGAAAGAGTGGGACCTGAAGAAGACTTCCAAGCATGAGCTATCGCTAATTTGGCAGCAATTAGGAGAGTAGCTATGCGGTCTTTCAAAAGTGTGGTGTCTCTCCAGTAACTTAAAAACAGAATTTCTGGTAACTTTTTAAGCTAAGGAGCCTGCCTTATATTTAACAACAGATAGGGCATGTATATTTGAATCCCTTGCTCAGTCTGGTGCTGTGCTAATGGTACGCTTGTGAACATTTTCTTTTTAATAAATGCTTTATCACTTTTGATCCTGGTAGTGGTTCTCTGTACCACATAGACTTCCACTGTCTTGGACACGCTATTTTAAAAGGAGCACCAGGGGGAAGGGGAGGAGAGTCAGTTGGCAGGTGGCGCAGGCAGTAAAAAGCCTGCAAGGTAATCTATCAACAGCCTTAGGCTGTTCGAGTCCCACTGCGGCCGGGGTGAGCTCCCGGCCCTTTTCCTAGCTCCCGCCTACCCAGTGCTTCGAAAGCCTAGCAAGTACATAAATGGGTACCTGCAAGTACATAAATGGGCACCCATCTTCCAGTGCAGTGGCGGCAAAAAGAAGAACTGTGGTGCTGGCGGCAGGCAAAGGCGGCAGGGAGATCCGGCAAGAACATGGTGGCGAGTCGACATCGAGCAGCAGGCGTTCTGGGCAGGGACTGGTCCAGAGATGCGGCGATGCAGCGACGCAGCATGGCCAGAGCCAATCGGACGGAGGTCGGTGCAGCAGTCGTCGCACAGTCGCGGACTGTGGAACTACCCCAGAAAGAGCCGCTGCAGAGCCGCGCCGAGACAGAACCTACCACGAGGAAGCCAAAGGAAGAAAAAAATAACAAAGCCAGCGGGGTGCCTGGTAGGCACTCACCTTCCCTATACATTGTGTGGCCCTAGCTAGGAAGTTATAAAAACGCCCATATAAACCACTCAGAGCCTCCGGGATGGAGCGGTATAGAAATTGAATGAATGAATGAATGAATGAATGAATGAATGAATAAATGTGGCTACTCCCACAGTACTGCATAAGAAGAGGAAGAGTCAAGTCAAGTCAGCTTTTATTGGCATATATCAGCAGAACAAAGTCATTATAAAAGTATATAAGAAGAGGAATAAGAGATTGGATTTATACCCCACCCTTCACTACCGAAAGGAGTCTCAGAGTGGCTTACAAACACCTTTCCTCACAACAGGCACCCTGTGAGGTAGGTGGGGCTGAGAGAGCTCTGACAGAAACTGCTCTTTTTCAAGAACACCTCTGACAGAACTATGGCTTGCTCAAGGTCATCCAGCAGGTGCAAGTGGAGGCGTGGGGAATCAAACCCGGTTCTCCCAGATTAGAGTCCGTGCACTTAACCCACGGAAGCTGTCCCATGATAACCAGATAACCAGATGAGACAAAGAGGCAAGGCCTCAGAACCTGGAAGGGAAGCCGGAAGTCCTGACATTTCCAGTGGGCAATTTCTACAAAGGTCAGGTAGCGGCGACAGCTGAATGAAAAGAAAGAAAATCCCGTGCAGGTGTTGGGAAAACCCAGAAGGGCAGGGTGGAACAGGGCCTGCAGGACAGATCAGGACTGTTCTGCCACACATGTAGGGTTGCCAGGTCTATGTAGGAAAATACCTGGAGACTTTGGGGGTGGGGAGGGGGCGAGGCCTCAGCAGGGTACAAGGCCATAGAGTCCACCCTCCAAAGCAGCCATTTTCTCCAGGGCAGCTGATCTCTGTCAGCTGGAGACCAGTTATAAAAGCAGGGGATCTCCAGGCCCCACCTGGAGGCTGTCAACCCTACACACATGCGAATAAAGATTTTGAAGACTGAACTGCTAAAAGTACCAAGACAAACAATAAATCTTTTTTTGTGTGTGTGTAATATATCTGGAGCAGGAAACTAGCCAGAGAAGCAACGGGGGCCTTTGGATCACAAAGGAATAAAGAGATTGCAGTAATGGCCACATGCAGAGAAATGTTTAAGAGGGATTATACAGATTCAGGGAGGAGAGATCTATCACTAGCTACTAGCCTTGGTGATTGAGGACACATTCAGAGGCACTAAACCTCTGACTCCCAGAGCCAGGATGCAACATCAGGGGAAGGTCTCAGCCTCTATGTCCTGCTGTTGGCCATTGTTGTGAGACACGATGCTGGACTAGACAGAACACTGGTCTGCTCCAGCAGAGCTCTTCTTATGTTCTTATGAGGATAGGAAGGCTTGAGAAGACATGTCCTGCCTCTGAGCATCTACAGAGTGCAATTCTGACATTTAACAGAACCTCCTTTCCTGCCCCACCCCTCTTTTGAATTTCTTTTTCATCAAAATGGAATTGATTAGGAACAGAGTTTATTGGTAAATCCAGAACTAAAGACATGTGTACAGCTTGTGTCAGGAATGGCCGCCAATACTAAGGCCTCTGACTTATACTAGAATCAAACATCCCCCCGGTAAGCATGAGCCAATGGATACATCTCACGCACGCAGGCAAAGCAAGCAGGCAAAGCAAAAGCCACTAACTTTCCCAGCCGAGTAAAACGGCAGCTGGAGCATCTACAAGGTCAAGCAAACAGTTGGTGAGCCAGGGAGAGCTGAGACAGAAAACGGGAGGGCACCCCTCCACATTCCAGACTTATGACAGGGCTACCTGACATCTTGGCTACCCAGTGAGACGGTGCGGTCAAGTCTCAGCCAACTGAGGGCCACCCCAGCAAGGGGCTTTCAAGGCAAGTGATTAAGCAGAGGTGGTTTGACATGGCCTGCCTCTGCCGAGCCTTTCTTGGCGGTCTCCCTTCCAAGGACTTACCCTGTTGAACTTCTGAGATCTGACTGGGCTATACCATGCCACCTTCCCTCCCTGTGCTCATTTTTGCACATGTTAACATATATATAAGCATGTGCACAGATGAGTGAGAATTGCACATCTGCGCTTTTCGGTTCTTGTCACTCTGAAACAGAAACAGAACTCCCACCCTTCGCCAGTTGCTTATTGTACATGTTGTCAGGGGTCATTTCGTAGAAAAAGAGGTGTAGGAGCTCATTAGCATAACTCATTAGCATAACGTATTTGCATATGCCACAACCCCTGGCATCACCGGAAGTGTGTCAGAAGGCAACACCCACCACTCAGGCTCCACTGGACTGTTTTGGATTGCTAGCTATTGGGGGGGGGGGAACGTGCAGATCTGTCCTCACAGAGGAGGGAGAGCTTGTACCTGAATAAAACTTGGTCTTAAAGGTGCCACTGGACTGTTTTGGAATGGGGGGGGCTGGGGGCGGAGCTCTGCAACTTACCTGACTGCTTCTTGTTCTGACTGAGGGCTGCTGGGAGCAGGGGGAGGGGTTTGTTGCATGTGCCCGCCCCCTGGGCTCTTTACTGCCGGAGCTCCGCTCCTGTGCGCTCCTGCAGGAAATGACCCCTGCGCATTGTAATAAATGACATCGGGGTGGGGGGAACAAAACATACACATGTACTCATTTGATAGTGAACATAAGTGCTTTGCCCTCAGGAATGTGCCCGCCATGTATGAACAAGCATGCAAATCGGTCCTTGGGCTGAGTTGCCACTTGGTCATGTCACCCAAAGTCCAGCTCTTGACCTCATTCCTTCTGCTACGGTTTGGTAGATGGAAAGGACCACATATCATCCATTGCAGGTTTCCACCCTCAGGAGAGAATCCAAATTGGCACCTTCCCAGGAGATCTAGCCATTATGGCCGTTGTTGTGCTTGCATAATGATCTGCTAAATCACCAGCATTGTCATATTGCCAGAGGGGCCTCTCAGGAGAGACTCTCTCCTCCACCGGAAGGTGCAGAATTTCAAACCACCAAGGAAGGAAAGTGCTCTCCAGGGAGTGTGCCCCCCCCCCCCGCCTGTCACATTCGTCATGTGAGGAGACCACTCCAGCAAGATCATTCAAAAACAACCCAGGCAGTAGGTCTGAATGTTTAATAGTTTATAAGTGGCACTGTTATCAAACGCTCTCCTTTTTATGAACCTCCTGTTCTTTTTCCCCGCAAGTACATTATAACCCATTGTATAATGTTTAGATCCAATTTATTTTTTAAAAATTACTCCCATATATCATTTCCCCCCTCTGACTTCCAGAATAAAGGTGTACCAAGTTGAACTATGTGCACTACAGGCGGTGGTGGTGGGGAGAAGGAGTCATTTCCCTGTGGGCACCACAGCTACTTCAGATTTTAACAACAGTCTTGAATTCAAATGTCAGAGAGGTGGCGTTTTTAAAGTATAATTCTGCAGTCTCTGGATTCTGAAGAGAAGGCTGAGGCCCAAAAATGTCAGTGCAGGGGCTTAAATAGATGACTTCGATTTTGTCTAACTGACTGCAGGTACAGCAGTAAATCCTCCTTTACCTCAGGGAGCCCCAAATGGTTTCACTACATTATAAACAGTCAAGGGTGTGAAACTGGGCCTTTTCATTTCTCCCTCCCTCCCTCCCTGTGGGCACAGCTTTCCTTATTTATTTCCTTCAGTTTTACTTTACCCCACCTTTCTCCTCGATGGGGACCCACAGTGGCCTACCTCAGGGGCCCACAACCTTTTTGAGCCTGTGGGCACCAGTGTTCCCTCTCAGTTGAGTTAGGGTGAGCCAGTTCACAGTTTTTTAGCCTCCGGCTCACACATTGTTATCTTAGCTCAGGAAGGGTGGCCCCAGAGCAAACTAATTAATGCAGCAGCCAAATCTCTTGCTCACAACTTTAATGCCTGTAGCTCACAAAGTAGAATTTTTGCTCACAAGACTCCACTGCTTAGAGGGAGCATTTTTGGGCACCTTTGGGATTCTGACACAGGGGGGTGGGCGCAACTACAAAATGGCTGCTGTGGGAGGTGGAGGAAGCCACATAATGGCTGCAGCCACTTACCTTCAGTCACACAGTAGAGATCCTTGTGGTGTGGAGATAGCTACTGCCAAAACCACATTTTTAAATACTTGCAGAGCCAATCAGAAGCCTTTCTGGGAAAGAGGCCCAAATGATCCCGCCCCGTTTCTAAAAACACTTGGTGGGTGCTGTATAGCTTCTGCCCCCCAGGCCAGTCCAGGAATGGGGGAAAGAACTCTACACTGGCTCAATACATTACTCAATCACCCAGAGATGTAGGCTCTCTGGATTTCAAGACAATAGCCACCAGAACCTTTTTTAACTAGGGTCCCTTTCCAGCCCAAGAGCAAGGTTCAGACTCTTAACTGGCCTCTGGGACTTAACACATCAGCAACTCAATCTAGAGCTGCACACTTAATCTTACCAAGGTAGCATAATTGGTCAGCGGTTTAGGCTGCAAGATTTAGCTTGGAATTCAGTTACACATTAAAACAGACACTATTTATAAACAAGAATAAGGTTTATTCAGTAGAGAACTTAGCACAGACTAGAAGGATTTCAAAATAACAAGCCTAGGCAAGTTTTGCCTTAACTAAACAGTAAGAAGCATATTTACCAACATCAGGGTAGCATCCAAGAGTTCAATATTGTCAATTGGAATAGTCCAGGTACCCCCAAGGGGGTTTGAGGAGGAACATCCCCTCCTTGCCTTCATGTGCTCTAAGGCACAAGGGGATCCTTTGTTCTCCCACAAACCACATGGCAGGACAAGAGCATTTCAGGGGTATGTCCACAGAGCAGCAGAGATAGCAGGAACAGAAGAGAGAGAGTTCTCTCCATAGGGTTTGACCAGATAAAGGGCAGTCCCAGTCTCCAAATTAGCCCTGGACAGGGGCCAATTGGAGTAGACATGGGAGTGTCCAATTGTAGGGTTGCCATGGGGACAACATCTGAATGGTCAGAGCTCTGAAGGGCACACCCACAGTCATGTGCCCCCCAAATTCCAACCCACCCATGGCCTACGTGACTGTTTGCTTGTTTGCTAGGCCATCTGGTCTTCTGCCAGCATGGAAGTGTGAAAAATGTAGGGTTATATGGCAGGCTATTGAGGCCATATGGCTTCAATAGGAAATCAACACAGCAGGGTATCAGCAAGACACATTCCAGGGGGAGGCATTCCAGGGGGAGGCAGGGGTTTATAGGAATCAATATTCTATACAGGTGCCAGAACAGGTGTTGGTGGGCACCATGGCGACCACAGGAAACATGTTGGGGACCCCTGGCCTACATTGTTTTATTCTCCATTTTATCCTCACAACAACCTCTTTGGCCACCGTATTCTAGTCCGAGGGCTAAATTTTTAGCAGGTATTTTATCTGGCCTTAGTGCTTAGGATAAAAAAATGCATCTTTGTTATCTAGGACTGCCAAGTGGGGGTGGGGGGCGGGTAAACCCCCGCTTTGGAGGCCTGATTTCCGCCGCCGCGGAATCGGCCCCCGGGGGGAATTCCGCCCCCCGAAGCGAAGTATGGCTGCGTCACTGGAGGTGACGCAACCACACCCTCAACGTGATCGACGTCGCACATCACTTTCAGTGACGTGCTGGCGGCGCGCGCATGACGAGGGACATTGATGCACATGTTTCTTATAAAGTTTCATTATTTGCCCTTGCTGCAAAGAATATACGTTCCAAAGTGGCAATGGGAAGGGACATTATCCAGGCTACTGCATTAAATTAGTCATATTTTGTTATTGATTTCTGGTACTTTTGTATATTCTGATCTTAATCTATACTTTGTTCACAATTTGTATTTTGTAATCTCGTAACGGCCAATGGCTAATTACAATAAACTAAACTGAAACTGAACACAACCTCTAAGGTAAGTTAGGCTGCGAGTGTGTGGCTGGCCCAAGGTCTCTCCCAGTGAGCTTCCATAGCAGAGTGGGGATTGAAACCTGGGTCTCCCGGACCATAGTCTAACACTCTGACCACTACACCACACTGCCTCTCTAGAGCATGTATCGTACAGACACCAATTAATTCCATGAAGTTATTCATGGGGATCATGGGTAATTTTTTTAAATAGCAGAGGCTGCTGAACAGTAGGGCTGAGGCCTGGTTTTTACACCCAGTGACTAGGGCTAGCCATAGCTGCGAGCAGCAGAAGTCACAAGAAAGTGACCTCCCAGAATTACAGCTGCTCCCCAGACTGCACTGATCAGTTCCCCTGGAGAAAATGGCTGCGCTGGGGGACTGGATTCTATGGAATTATAGCCCACAAATATCCCTCCCCTTACCAAACCTCATCCTCCCCAGGTTCCACCTCCCAAATTTCTAGGAATTTCCCAACCTGGAGTTGGCAACCCTCTGTAGAGGCACTGCTTGTCTGAACGAGTTCCTCCTTGTGGGTTCTTTAACCATTGTCACCAGTGCAATTGTGGAAGCCATGTTTGAGCTACTGTTGACAGTGTGTTGGGTTCTTTTTTTCTATTATTCTCATGAGAGAGTTGTTGGGAAAATAGCCACACCATACCATGTTGATAAGCCTATAAATGGAGGACCTTCTGCATATCAAGCAGATTCTCTCTGCCACTGAGCCATGGCCCCTCCCCACATGCTTGAGCTCTCTTGAGTACACAGCCATGCCCACGTCTGAATCAGGCCTGACCAGACTCATTGGAACAGTGTACCTCTTGAATCATGGGCTTCCTGTAATCATGGCAATGTGATATTAGCAGAGCACCAATTTTATTTTGGCTCCAGGTAACACCAAACAAATTGTAGCTCCGGCAGCCTATCTTTTGTCTCTAGAGTCTCCTTCCCATCACAGAGCGTTTTCTCTAGCCAGGTGGCATGGACTCCCCTCTACGGTGTTGGATAGGCTTGCCAAGTCCCCCCAGGGGGTGGGGAAAACCCCACCCCAGAGGCCCGTTCCCCGCTGCTGGCGGATCAGGCCCCAGGGGAACCCCACCCCGACGTGCACATCACCCGGAAGTGCACTGACCACATCGGGCACACTGGGGGCGGGGCCACGGTCATCCGGGGGAAAACTCTATGGCTCCAGCTGTCAGCCGGGAGTCCCCCGCTGCGGCTCAAAAAGCACTTGGCAACCTTAGTGTTGGATGGGAGATATAGAAAGACTCCTATGTTTGAGAGGGTTTGTCCTTGTGGCGCTAGTGTTGTTGAAACAAATGAACATGTTATGTTCTCCTGCCAGTTCTATCAGAAAATACATGTTAAGTTCGCCAAACTGATCTTTCCAGGATACAAAACATTAAGATGAGGGCAATTATCAAAAATACTGTGGGTTCAGCCAACTATTTAACATCCCTTGAAGTAAGAGGGTTTAGAAGAGGCTTCACTCTGGCGAGGTGCTCTGCCCTCCCTTCTGCTGTACTTGAAGGAAAATACAGGAATACTCCTTTCTCAGAAAGGCTTTGCACCTGCCCATTAAGGGAGGTTGACACTACAGAGCACATGTTTTTTAGATGTCCGTATTATAAGGTGGCGCGTAATAAAATCACTCCACTGACTGAACCAATTCCGGGTCTTTCCGAAAAAGCTAAACTTGAGTTTCTTCTATCTGATAGAAATCCCAAAATTACCCACCAAGTAGCTAGTTTCTGCGTGGTGATACTCAGATCACGGAAACTCTAAAGTAGCTAGTTCGATATAGTTGTTTGATATTAAATTAAATTAAATTTTAATTTGCTTTTAATGTGTCACTGTTGTATCTTAAAATCTTGGAATATTGTAAAGGTGTACTTCTTTTTGTATGACTGGTCTAAGGACTGTAGAAATAAATTGATTGATTGATACATGTTAAGTTTATTCTCCCTCTGTGCAGATGGTTCCCGGGCTTCTCTGGCTAGGGTTGCCAGCCTCCAGGTGAGACCTGGAGATCTTTTGCTGACAGAGATCAGTCCCCCTGCAGAAAATGGCTGCTTTGAAGGGTGGACTTTATGGCATTGTACCTTGCTGAGGCCCCTCCCCTCCCCAAACCCCACCCTCTCCCAGATCCACCCCCAAAGTCTCCAGGTATGTTTGAACCCAGACCTGGCAACCCTAGCTCTGACTCTGAGTTTTTAAGGAAGCGTCTTATGGGCATCAGCTTGCAGACTACAGCTTCTTGTGTTAGGGGTTCTTTTTTTCTTTTCTTTTTTGCAGCTGCCTGTAAAATTCCCAAAGATATTCCATGCAGTACGCAACATTTTTTTAATGATATTCATTTTAATCTGTAATTATCTATTTTAAATCATTGTACATAGCTCATCTATTTATTTTTATTGATTAATTTATAATTCTGGCATACTGTGTATTTTGTATTGTGATTTGTGCTTGTCGTTGACCGTATTAATAAACTAACTAACTAACTAACTAGATGGTCTGTGTCACCACAACGAAAATAACACAAACTTATGAAAAGCTTGGCATTTCTTCAGTGTTTCCACAAGAGGAGGCAAGTCCACGAGGGAGAACTGGGCAGTGTGTGTCACCAGGATCTGCTGCACTCAGCTCCTCCTGCCTCTTTCCGAAATGACCACCAATCAAAGTGGTGGCAGCCAAGGAAAGATTGACCGGCCTGGTCAGTGGACTCTTATTTCAGTCAGGGACCCAGGTGGGCAGTGGAGGCCTTTACTAGCCAATGAGGTAGCATTTCATCACCTACACTGAGTGGATGGCCGTGGTCTAGCCTAAGCCAGCTAGACAATGGCTGCTAGTTCTGCCTACATGAGGAAGAGATCCTTTATGTTTGGAAAAGAATTCTGCTTTTCCTGCACCGATACTCCGTTGTAGTCACTGGAAAAGACAAGGATGCTAGGAAAAGTTGAAGGCAGCAGGAAAGAAGGAAGACCGAACAGGAGATGGATTGACTCAGTGAAAGAAACAACGGTTCTCAGTCTTCAAGGCCTGAGCAAGGCTGTCAGTGACAGGACAATTTGAAGATCATTAATTTATAGGGTGTCCATAAGTTGGAAGTGACTTGATGGCCCTTCACACAAATATGCTGGCAAATGAGGGGAAATAAAGGGTGGGCTTGGTTTTGATGCTCTGTGGATGTGGGTGTGTTCCTTGGCGGCGGCTGTTATTCTGCTGACTTAAAATAGCAGTGTTTGGATCACAACCCACAGAGCTATCGTAAGCAGAGTGAGACCCTTCTAAGTCCACTGAAGTCAGTGTTACCCATAAGGGTGTAACTCTTCTTAGAATAGCACTGTGGGTCCTTCGTCATCATGTTCAGGTCACTGTGGCCATTGATTCCATATTTGCAGGGTGTAAGCACAACAGCAGAGTCTGAAATGATACATAGGCCCCGGTCACATGGAGAATTTGCTACGCAAAAGAATGTCGGGCAGATTTTCAGGGTGCGATCACACCACAACATCTGGGAAGCACAGCGCACCCGTGGCCAACCCATGGCGTCCCGCTGAAGATGTGGAGTTAAAAAGTACCAAGGAAAGTGCACTAGTATCCGGAAATCATGTGGCACAGGCGGGCGTCTGATCGTGGGAGCACTAGTATCCCATGGCATCCGGCGCCCATCCACGTCCCATCGCAAACCGGATGTTTTTCGTAAGTGCATGCGCATAAACACGAAACTGAAAGCAGTGCTGCTCTATGGAACTGTGCATGCGCACAAACGCTTGGGTGATCACGTTGCACCGCTTCCTTGCCATGCTGCAGCATCACCGTGTGATCGCCAGCTAACAGCCTAAGCACGGAGACTCGGGGGACTGTGTGATCGGGCTACCGCGCTTTATTTTGCTCCAGGGCGAACAGCCACGCCTCCCCCCCCCCGCGTTATCTGGCCCGTGTGACCGGGGCCGTAGTTTGTTTTCATTTTTAATTATTTTGCCGATTCATATGCAGTGGTATGTAGGGGAGCACTTTGGATGCAGTGCTGGCCAGCTCTATGTGGAGGTTCCCCCAGCAAGTAGTGTAGGAAGCTATAGAGAACTACTAGGGTTGCAAAGCTGAGCCTGGTAACTTGTGGGAGGGTTGGGAATGGGGGGGGGGCTGCTGTTACGAGCATACGACCCACTTTTGGATAATTGTTCTTTAGTGTGATTGTGATTCTACAATGGTGTGTGTGTGTGTGTGTGTGTGTATGAGTTTGGCATTGTTATTGACCTTGCTTTCTAGATCATTATTTTTGCATTTATTTAGCGTAATTTCACTACAGATTTGTTTGTGATTTCATTGGTGATGGGCATGATGACATCATGTCTGGGGAAAACCCGGAAGCCATCGTAGTCGCTCTAGGAATCGTTGGAAACTTTATGGTAAAACTATGGGGAACCATAGAGTTTCTGGCAATTCCTAGAGCTGCTGCCATTGCTTCTGGATTTCCGCCGGAGGTGATATCACGCTATCAAAGCCAGTGATGTTGTTTTTTTTTAATCCCCCCCCCTCACTTGAAGCGATGGTGGGAAATAGAAGCTGAGGGCAGGGAATGCCTGGGGGCTGAGTAGCCCTAAGACTTACCCAGTGCTGCAGAAAGACAGACTAAGCTTTCAGTTTTGTGAAAGTGGCAAGAACATCTTATAATACATGTTTGAATTCTACAGCTCACAGTTCTGAACAAGAATCTGTAGTTGTGTTGTACTGAAACAGTGAAGTTGTTGAGAATTACAGTGACTACTATAGAAGCTGTACTGAGGAACACCGTGCCTGAAGATGGACTCAGTATATTAGCAATGCTGTTTGCACAACAGTGGCTTCCTTGGAGGGGCAGCCCCGCATCAGATAAGAAAATGTGTTGGTCCTTGAAGAAAAGGCATACCAGAAAACAGGCACTCAATACAACTCTAGAGAATTCTTAGTTGATCCATTTCATGAGGGTGCCAGTGTTTTTTTACATATAATTCTAGGCACACTTATTTGGGAGTTATTGGGGGTTAATTCTGAGAAGTCCAGTTTAGAATTGCTCCCTTAGTTTGGTGTAGTGGTTAAGTGCGCGGACTCTAATCTGGGAGAACCGGGTTTGATTCCCCACTCCTCCACTTGCACCTGCCTGGATGACATTGGGCAAGCCGTAGTTCTGATAAAAGCTGTCCTTGAAAAAGAGCAGTTTTTGTCAGAGCTCTCTCAGCCTCACCTACTTCACAGGGTGTCTGTTGTGGGGAGGGGAAGGGAAAGGAGTTTGTAAGCCGCTCTGAGACACATTTGGGTAGTGAAAGGCAGGGTATAAATCCAATCTCTTCTTCTTCTTCTCTTAGTTAGTTGGGGGCAACAGTGGGAGGGCTTCTGGAATTCTGGCCCTGACGGTAGACCTCCTGATGTCACCTGGGTTTTGGCCACTGTGTGACGCAGAGTGTTGGACTGGATGGATCCAACCTGGCTTCTCTTATGTTCTAATGTTTCCCCTTCATTAACTGCCAGTCACTGGTTTCTTGGAGACTGATATGAATTCCCATGTCTAGGCATCGAACCAATAACTATTAGCCATGAAATCTAGGTGGAGCCTCCCTACTCAGAAGCAGTGTGCCTCCGAATACTACCAGTTTGGTGTAGTGGTTATAAACGCGGACTCTAATCTGGGAGAACTGGGTTTGATTCCCCACTCCCCCACATGCGGTTGCTGGGGTGACCTTGGGTCAAGCGTAAATTCTTTCAGAGCTCTCTCAGCCCCACCTACCTCCCAGGGTGTCTGTTGTGGTGAGGGGAAGGGAAAGGAGATTGTAAGCCACTCTGAGACTCCTTCGATAATGAAGGGAAGGGTATAAATCCAATCTCTTCTTCCTCTTCCTCTTCTTATAGTATGAATTATTGTTATTGTTATTGTTGTCATTATTATTACTATTATTATTATTATTTCAGAGCTGTTCTCTCGTGAGCAGTCATCAAAAGAGCTCTCTCAGCCCCACCTACCACACAGGGTGTTTGTTGTGGGGAGGGGAAGGAAAAGGAATTTGTAAGCCACTCTGAGACACCTTTGGATAGTGAAGAGCAGGGTATAAATCCAATCTCTTCTTCTTCTACATATAAAGTACAAACAATAGGACAAATATCTTCAGCCTGTACTTAAGAACTTCCCCAAAGCATTCAGCTGGGCATGGTTGGAAATGGAATATTGGAGCGCTGCTCTCTTGTGACACTCCAGCAGGAAGCTCTCGAGACATTGTCTGTCTCCCAACCCGTAGAGCCTTCCCCTTGACTAAAGACTAGCTAAACATCTTAATTAATTCTAGCTAAACAGTTATTGCTTAGCAAAGACTCCTGACCAGGTTACATTATTACTTAATGAGGAAATTACTCTAAAGCTGTTAACAACAGCACGGAGCTCCCCGTGGGGGCGAGCCATGAATTTCCTCCCACAGAACAGACAGAGGAGCCAGATGGCCCCCCTCTAGGCAGACGCACTTCAAGGGAGAGCCTTTCTAGGCCTTTGCCTAGCAGCAGCAGCAGCAGCAGCACCGGTTTACTGTGAAAGAACCTTGACTCTCTGCGTGTGTGTGTGTGTGTGTGCCTGTGTGCATGCGTAACTTGTTTAAATTTATAATTTGAGAATAATCAAATTCCAGGATAAAAATGTTAATTGAGCTGAATTGTGTGCGGGGCTTCAGAGCATATAGCCACAAACATTTTATTATGGAAATAAACCAGCGCGGAAGTAAGTTAGAGCAGAACCAGAGCTGTGTGTCTTCCGTTGGCCTGTTTCTAAAAGAAGCACCAGAAGGCACAGCATTCGGGAGGGAGGAGATGTCGCACCCAGGTATTGTTCCGTGTCTCTATCACGCACTACTTGACACGCTAAATCAAGTCCCATTTTCTCAAATCAATATGGTATGATCTCCATCACTGGACAGCCAAGGTACTTCTTATGAAAAGAAAAGAAACAAAATCTCACCTGCATAAAATGCTAATTTATTTTAATACGCTGGTGAGAGAAGAGAGCTGCTTTGTCCGGCAGACCATTAGTCACAAGACTCTTCTTCCATTTTGGAGACAGAGAATCATAAGTCGTCATCTCAATATATGAAGGTCGAAATTGAGTAATCGCTACTGTAACACTGATTTCTAGCCAAAGAGATGCATTTCCCTCCAGTCATGGCTGATTCCAAGGGCCTAAGGCAGAGAGAATGTCTGTGTAGATTCCAGGACCAGGACTGGGGAAGAGGGATTCCATTATAAGCTCTGGCAAGTAAAACAGCCTTACTGCGCTTTGTCAGGACCCTCAGCAACAATCGAAGCACACACTTGCAAGAAGGTTTTACTTTATTGAAGCTGGAGATGCATGGACAGGAACACTGTTAGGAATGAGGGGTGAACTAGGCACAAAACAGTTGTAGTACATTCATATGAGCGTTACCCAATTACTATGGTTCTCGCGCATGCCCTGAGGCCTGGGAACTAACTGCTACTCCGAAGCAAAACAGGTACGAGCTTCCCACGGCTTGGCCTGCCTAAAGCCAAAGCAATGAGCTAAGCGACTCCTCCAGCACCCTTGAGA
This sequence comes from Gekko japonicus, assembly GCF_001447785.1. NCBI lineage: Eukaryota > Metazoa > Chordata > Lepidosauria > Squamata > Gekkonidae > Gekko > Gekko japonicus. Next base: position 302,165 of record NW_015162509.1, read on the forward strand.
GATACGCAGTGCAGTTCACAGGAGAACGGCAATTATCCATAGGGAAAGGTATGCGCAACTGTGCTAAGGAAGGTATGCGCATGTGTACAAGGAAAAAACACTTTTGGCAGCTTGCTAACACACTTCTGGAAAGTTGCCAGGGTCACCCCCTCAGAAAGACCTAGGGATGCCAGCCTCCAGGTGGGACCTTGGGTTCCGCCAGAATTGCAGCTCATCTGCAAACCACACACTAGAGAAAATGGATGCTTTGGAGGGTGGCCTCTATGGCATTATACCCTACAGAGGCTCCTTCCCTCTCCAGGATCCATCCCCAAATCTCCAGGAGTTTCCCAACCTGAATATGGCAACCCTACTCCCCCTATCTCCTGTCCGTGGCCCCTAGAAGACCATTCCATAAAGCAAGAGGCACCACAGGGAAAGCATGGACTCTTGCTGGTGCTAGATGGGCCACCTTTAATGAGGGAGCAACCAGAAGGAGGCAATCTGGAGAGTGAAGCTGCGAAGAGACAGTCCTTGGGTCCCGAGACCATAAAGTGCTCTAAAGGTCATAACCAGCACCTTGAATTGAACTCGAATACAAACTGGCAGCCAATGAAGCTGTTTTAAACAGGCAAGATGTGCTCCCAGTCACCCACTCACCCGGACATCCGGGGTGTTGCATTCTGGACCAGCTGTGATATTTATTTATTATTTATATTTGTATCTGACCCATCCCGTGAACAGGCTCAGGGCCGGTAATGACATTGTAATAGATACAATCAGGGCTCATTTCATAGAAAAAGAGGTGCAGGAGCTCATTAGCATATCTCATTAGCATAACTTATTTGCACATGCCACACCCCCTGACATCACTGGAAATGTGTCAGAAGGCAACACCCACCACTCAGGCTCCACTGGACTGTTTTGGATTGCTAGCTATTGGGGAGGGGGGAACATGCAGATCTGTCCTCACAGAGGAGGGAGAGCTTGTACCTGAGTAAAACTTGGTCTTAAAGGTACCACTGGACTGTTTTGGACTGGGGGGCTGGGGGGGCTGTGCAGCTTACCTGGCTGGTTCTTGCTCTGACTGAGGGCTGCTGGGAGCAGGAGTGGGGCTTGTTTCATTAGCCCACTCCCTGGGCTCTTTACTGCCGGAGCTCCACTCCTGTGCGCTCCTGCAGGAAATGACCCCTGGATACAATAAAAATTTAAAACACAGAGCAATATTTAAAACACAAAGCAATATAAAACATTAAAACTGGTAGCTACAACTAAAACAGGAAATTGGCTGGCTATAAGGATTCTGGCCCTTTGGTGTGGGTGGAATAATGGCTAGCTATCAGTGGGTGGGAGATGGCAACCTCGGGGAGATCATGTGTGGACACCCTCTGCCTCAGCCAAAGGCCTGGCGGAACTGAAGAAGATCCCACAGGGTCCTGGTCTCAGTGGGGAGCTTGTCCCACCAGGCTGGGGCCAGGGCAGAGAAAGCCCCGGCCCCGGTCGAGGCAAGATGGACATCCCTTGGGCTGGGGGCCACCAGGAGGTGTTGATATGTCATCATGGTGTATACGGGGAGAGGCGGTCCCGCGGATATCTGGGTTGTCTTCGAGGGCAGTTCCGTGTTGGTAGGTGTAAGGTGATGCACACTGGGACAAAAAACTTCTAATGTCAGCCCCTCAGGAACCACTCAGATGGAATGTCCTTTTACAAGCTTCATTGAGAAATCTGATATCGTTGCTGTGCGATTGAACTTTTTGACAGAACTTTCCCAGGATTGCAAGCACAGCTATCTACAGTTCACACAGACAAGTCTCAACCCCCCCTTCAGGAATGTCAGGGGAGGACCATAGAGACAGTGAATCAACACCCAGCAGGTGCAGATTGGGAGTTTGTGAACTAGAAGCAAGGGGTGGGGGGGAACGAATAGCGGAAGTATCGACAGAGCATAGCTACATCAGAGACCGTAGCTACAGGTATATTGACCTAATGACCTAGGCTAAGGTCCGATCCTGACACCTAACTTCAAGTAGAGGCTAATGGAGACTGAACTTGCTGAGACCAAGATGGAAAAAGATCTTTGGGTCGCAGTGGATAGCTCAATGAACGTGTCAGCCCAGTATGCTGCAGGAGTGAAAAAAGGCAAACTCTTAGGGGGTATTAGGAAAGGGATTGAGAATAAAATGGCTGATACTCTAATGCCCCTGTATAGATCTATATGGTGCGGCCTCATTTGGAGTACTGTGTACAGTTCAGGTCAGTATATCTCAAAAAGGACATTGCAGAGCTTTAGAAAGTACAGAGGAGAACAACTGAGATGATGAGGGGGTTGGAGCATCTTTCTTCTATGAGGAAAGGCTAAAGAGTCTGGGACTTTTCAGTTTAGGAAAGAGACAACTGGGGGGGATGATATAGGTTTATAAAACTATGCATGAGGTGGAGAGAGTTGACTAAGATGATTTTTTTCTCTCCCTCTCCTGAAATACTAGAACTTAAGGACATTCAATGAAACTGATGGGCAGTAGGTTTAGGATGGACAAAAAGGAAATACTTCTTTACACAGTGTCACATGACCCCAACGACTCCCCCTCACTGCTGCTAGAGTCCTCATGCCCCCCCCCCACTCCGCCACCTTGTTGGCCCGCCTGTCTAAGCAGAAGGGGCCTCAGACACCGTCCCTGCCACAACGTTCCCTCTGGATGGTTGGCACTCTCTGTCTCTCTGTACTGCAGTGCCTTATTGCAATCCAGTTTGTCATCCCTGGCCTCTTGTTTCTGCTTCCTTTTATTCTCTACCCCTGTATCCCAGTGTTCCTTGTGCTCTCCCAGGCCTCCTCCCCGCCCAATCCCCGTCCCCCTACATAATTGAGGATGCCGACTCCTGGGAGGGGCAGTGGTCTCCATTCCTCCTCCCTGCTCCTGGTGCGATACAGCCAGGTGGCTCCATGCAGGGTGCGGTGCTTGGGCACACTGGCGTGCTCTCGCGCAGGCCTGCAGGCCCAGCATGGCCATCTCAACTCAGCCTGATGATCGCCCGATGCTTCCACTGTTGTTACCGGCGGAGGCTGGCGTGGGGGCCGCTGGTGAGCTCTCCTCGGCTGCCTTGCCCTGGACTCCCCCGAGGCCCCAGGTGAGTATAGGAGGGCCCAGGGGCTGCCCTTCCGGCTTCGGGAGAGGTCTTGTCGGTGGCACGGGGAGGGGGTCCCATCATCGGGACACACAGAGACTGATTAAAGTGTGGAATTTGCTGCCAGAGGATGTAGTGATGGCCAGAGGAATAAGAAACTTTAAAAGGGGATTAGATAGGTTCATGGAGGACAAGTCTATCAATGGCTATTAGCCATGGTGACTGAGGGGAACCTCCCCATTCAGAGGTACTAATTCTCAGCCTGTTGTTGGCCCTCCGGAGGAACTGGTTGGCCACTGTGTGAGACGGGATGCTGGACTAGATGGGCCACTGATCTGATCAAGGAGGGCTTTTCTTATGTTCTTAAGAGAGCTGGCGATCCACATACCTCTGGTAGAAGGCACTCTTTGCTACCTGACTGTTGTGGATTTTAACTTTAAGCCATTGTTTAAGATGTTTTGACATAGGAGGCCTGAGATTTTGCTTGCAGGTTTTCTATAAATCTACAGACGTGCATTTTTCACTGTTCTAGCAAGTTTACTGTTTTTAGCTCTAATAAAGATAACTTATGAAGTGATGGCTTTATGCCTAGAATAAATCTCAGAATGAACGGAACGGAGTTTACAACAATTACTCTTTAAGTTGCTCAGAGGTATCTAACATCATGGGGTATCTAACATCTAACGGAGTTTACAACAATTACTCTTTAAGTTGCTCAGAGGTATCTAACATCATGACTTTAGAGAAAACAAATTAGATGGTTGTCTGTAAAAGACAGGAACATCCTAAAACCCCCTAAACCTCTCAAATCTGGTTTGTGGTGGTGAACCTATCTTATGTCTTCTGAAACTATCTTATCTTTTCTGAAAAGGATTGGTAAGAATTTTAGGACTTACATTCTATTTTTAAAAGCAGGCTAGGTAGAGAAGGGATGCCCTATCCTTTTTTTAATTTATAATCTCATTAACATATGCAGAGTATTCTGTATAATTGTGATTCTTGTTTATTTACTCTGTTCAAAGATAACCAGAGTGATTTTAAATAACTTTCATAAGAGACAACATTGAGTGATCATTAGCTGGAATGTAATGTTTTCACCAAGATATGGGATAAAGTTCTGACATCTACAGTCAGAAGATTGGTACCTGTATAGACTGATGGTTGAAGAGATTGATAATTCTTCACACAGGCTTCTGGTTTAGTGGCTAGCATGTTGCTTTAAAACAGTCTAAGGCTGCAGCCACACAAGCAGTTTGCCATGATATAGTAGCATTACCTTTGCGGGTTTCAAGAGCATGATCAGACGACAACATCTAGGTCCCAGTCATTGGCACCCTGTATTGCTCCGCTTTGGAAGTGAAATCATTAGGCACCAGGGAAAGTCCGATATTTAGGGATGCCAGTGCTTCTACTCTGCATTTCTGGACGTCGGAACTCTCCTGCTGCGAAAGGAACCCGGAAGGGAAGTCTGAACCTGCAGATGCATTTCTGCATTTTTGGGGTGGGAGGAGTTGCTTCCTATATTTATTTATTTATTATTTATTTTATTACATTTATACCCCGCCCTCTCCGCGAACGAGCACATATGTTCGTGCACCTGCCTGCATTATTTAAAAAACCTGACCAGGCAGCGCGGTCCATGGTTGAGGCGCTGCAGTAATGTGAACGTCTGACCACCAGACAAGCACACGGGGAAACCACACCAGGGTGTGCTGTCTGGTTGGTCTGCCCCATAACATTGTAAACCAGTGCAATTAGAGGCACGCCCAGATCACAGCAAGCCTCCAGTGTGACCACAGGGAGACTTTAGGTTTCCCTGTTCTAAGTAATGCCCCTCACAGATGGGAGTAACTCTGTAACACCACTAACCTGCTTTTCAGATAGCAAGGCTGGTTCCATGGGTAGCCCCAAGAGGGAGTATCCTCGATAGGTGATATGATAGCCATCTTCAAGTATTTGAAGGGTGGATGGAGCAGATACAGGATGGTGCAGAGTTGTTTTCTGTTGCCCGAGAAGGGCAGACCAGAACCAACAGGCTGGAATTAGAAGGGTTTCCCACTAAACATTACGA
>NW_015162509.1:307551-332069 GCF_001447785.1 Gekko japonicus
GTAAAGAGCCCAGGGGGCGGGCACATGCAACAAGCCCCACCCCCTGCTCCCAGCAGCCCTCAGTCAGAGCAAGAAGCAGCCCGGTAAGTTGCCGAGCCCCCCCCCCCGGCCCGCCTTCAGGTACAAGCTCTCCCTCCTCTGTGAGGGCAGATCTGTGCATTCTCTCCCCCCCATAGCTAGCAATCCAAAACAGTCCAGTGGCACCTTTAAGACCAAGTTTTATTCAGGTACAAGCTCTCCCTCCTCTGCGAGGACAGATCTGCACGTTCCCCCCACCCCCCAATAGCTAGCAATCCAAAACAGTCCAGTGGAGCCTGAGCGGTGGGTGCTGCCTTCTGACACACTTTCGGTGATGTCAGGGGGTGTGGCATATGCAAATAAGTTATGCTAATGAGTTATGCTAATGAGCTCCTCCACCTCTTTTTCTACAAAATGACCCCTGTTTAACCGGCTCTGCAAATGCCAGTTCCACTCCGTCCACCTTCCTGACTTCTTGTCAGGATTCACCTTCAACTTGTTCTGCCTTCGCCTCAAACCCTGATGCAGAGCTGGTATAGACATTCAAAGCTTTAGATAACGATAACGGATTATAACATCCACCCCTGAAGCTTCAGACAAAACCATAGGTGATAAAATGGAGGCACTCCACAAAGCAAGATCCAGCCACTGATTCTGTGTCTGCAGTGGAAACTCTCCTGGGGCTGGCTTCCCAAGAAAGCCCCTTTAAACAGCTGAGCCATGTGGAGCAGGCTGCCTCTGCAGTTCAGCTGTGTAAATCACAAACCATGAACCAAACCACATTTTTGTGGTTCATGCCCAGCCTAAGTAATGAGGAAACCTAGGTCTCAATTCAGTCCAGGAGGATGCATTGTCTTGAGCTTCATTATCAGTTGCAGTTCAGCAGCCTCTCTTTCTAATCTCCCTTTGAAATTCCTTTGTAAGAGAACTGCTACTGTTATGTTAGTAACTGAATATCCTGGAAGGTTGAAATGTACCCCCACTGGTTTTTGAATGTTGTGGTTTCTAATGAACAATGTTTGAGTCCAGTGGCACCTTTAAGATCAACAAAGATTTATTCAAGATATAAGCTTTCGTGTGCAAGCACACTTCCTCAGATACAGTGAAACAGAATTTCCTCAACCATTACATATAGGAAGAGGAGGGGTTGGGTGCGGGTTGATTGCCAGGAAGGACCAATTAGAGTCAAAACAGAGACAGAAACAAAAATGGAAATTACCCGTCCATACATATAAGTAGAGGGTGAGCAGTAAATTATCACACAGCATAATGAAGCCCACTTAATGGATTCAAGGATCAAACAGGAATAATAAACTGAGTTTATATGTCCAAGTGGGCAGCCATGTTGGTCTGAAGCAGTAGAACAAATGCTGAGTCCAGTGGGACCTTTAAGACCAACAAAAGCATGCATGCACACTTCCTCAGATACATTGAAACAGAAGTTAACAGTTCATATATTGGGTCAGTTCATAAATACAGGCAGATGCCTCTACATAGGTGAACAACAAATTACAATACAACTTAATGGAGATGTTTTGACATTATGAGAAGACTAAACAGACTAGCATGGTTACCCATTTTGCTCTATCTCAGTTGTGCCTGGTGAGCGAAGATAGCAACATGAGGCTGTGGAAGTGAGTTATTTTATTCACAGGCAACCCTGAGCAGAGTTACACCCTTCTGTGGCCATGGAAGTCAACGGGCTTTAAGAGCTGTATTCTGTGTAGGACTGCACTGCTATTCCCCATTTTTCAATCAAGATGGGCTTCTGAAGGGGCTTCAGACAGTCAAAATCCAACACAAAGACACAACAGAAGATGATAAGGGTGCAACCCTCTCACCAAGGGCACAGCTTGAAGATAGTGTTCAGAAATAAAAGAGACATACGAAGGATGGCCCAAACAATTAGCTTTTGTTTCTTAAACAATAAGGCTTTATGCTTCCTTTTGGCCTGTGTGATTTAATGATATGCACATTTATTTAAATTTAATCAATTAACTATTGAAAAGGAAGAGAGGGCTGTTTTCCATCTTGTCTATAAAAAAACCCTCATCCTACTTTATTGTATTTTGTTCCCCTGTTGTTTCCAAGGAGCAAGTCTTCTTTTTGCATGTATTTAGATGATATACAGATATTCCAAAACTTGTGAAGTAGCTTTGACGCTTTGCATAATTGCCAATCTGATATTCAAGCACATATCTCTTCAAAACGTCTTTAGCCAAACATATATTAAGGTGATTTGCTATTGATTAGCTGGGGGTACTTCTGCTGAAGTCCTTCTGTTTTTTTAGCATTTGCAAGTGCTACATCTTCTCGTCAGCAATAGAAGTGACCTTGGTTCGAGTTTAGCTTTCCATGGAAATCTGTACTTTTTTGGCTTTAAGCGTGTGATTAACCAGGTCTCCCAGTATTTGGAGAATCTAGACCAATGGACACTTGTTTTCTATATTCTTGTCTGGTGCAATCCATTTTCTTTTGTGGGAGGGACCTCTTTCTAGCCTTCTTTAGTTTTACGTGCATTTTTAAAATACCTGAGTTAAAACTACTCACAGTTGATTTCACGCTTAGAAGTGCCTAGCAAGGATGTGGTTCCCCCCTCCACACACACACACCAGTTGTTGGAACTCATGAAAAAGTTCCCTGTCATTTATACTGACCACACCTTCTTGATATGTCAAGTGCCTTCAGATGTGTGATCCTAGCCAATTCTCATAGACTATGTTATAACTGTGTTGTCAAATAATTATGATGATGATGATGTCACTCTGTTGTCGCTGTATGATCCCGGATTGTGATGTGAACACCCATGAGATGAATTCCAGAAGAAAGCCACAACAGCTTGGAGGAACAAGTGTATATTCATGCCAAGTCAGGGGTCCCCATGGGCATCTGCCAATGTTTTTTAGAAAGTGACCATCACCAGATACAATAATATAGGATATAATTATTAATGTCAAATCTATAACCATAATGTACCTCTCTGAGCATGTGGGTTTTCCTCTCTCTACCACGGCTGAATTTTAGCCAACCCTTGTGTATCTAGAGAGAAAGGAAAAGAGGAAGATGCCGAGGTGCAAGAAATTCAGAATTTGCACTTATCCATGAAGCTGAAAATTATAACCACTTCTCTGGCTTGTGAAGTCTTTTTTAAATTTACAGTAAATTTTAGATTTTTACTGTATCTGTGTTTTTGCTTTTTGCTTTTTTAATTAGCACTGTACCATGCCTAGAGGGGATGCTCACTTGGAGGACACTTTATAAGTGCAGATTAGATTGACTGGCTGAATATGTGAAATGGCTGCAAAAGTCCCCATTTTACCCTGACAGAGGAAATTCATGGGAAGGCAGTGACAGGGTTCTGTCCTTCATATGAAAGCAAAATAGTCCCAGCTAGGATTCAAAAGGAGTACACTGACTTCCCCAGAGGCAGAGCAAGATGGATTACTGTGTTTGTCTGTCTGTCTGAAGCAGTAGAAAAGAGCAAGAGTCCAGCAGGACCTTAAAGAATAGCAGAATGTGAGCTTTTGTTAGTCACTGCTCACTTCTTCAAATACAGCCAGAATGTGAGTCCACCTGTCTTGGAGAGTGGAGTGATTTCAGATGCTGAATGACAATAGCAGGCTCGATTGGATTAGGTATGATAAGTAGATGGAAAGTAGGCATGGAGAAATCATTACTGGTAATGAGACAGGAAACCTAAATCTCAATTCAGTCCAGGAGGATGCATTGTCTTGAGCTTCATTATCAGTTACAATTTAGCAGTCTCTCTTTCTAATCTCCCTTTGAAATTCCTTTGTAAGAGAACTGCTACTCTTAGGTCAGTAACTGAATGTCCTGGAAGGTTAAAATGGTTTTTGAATGTTTTAATTTCTAATGTCAGGCTTATGTTTGTTAATTCTTTGTTGAAGGGACCCTCCTGTTTTTCCACTGTAGAGGGTGGGTGGGCATTGCTGACACGTGATGGCATCAGTCACTGTCAAGAATGAGCAAGAGCATGAACCTGAGATGGTATAGCTGATGTTGCTATGATCTATATGAGAAGTACACCAACTAGTAGATGCAGATGCATAAATTGGATTATGAACCGGCCCACGTTAAAACAAAAACCTTTTAAAAAAACTTCTCTTCCAAATACTAAGGGAAAGTGTTTAGAATGGGGGGTGGGGTGGAATGTAATTCTCTGACTATCTTGTTCTAAAAAGAAATGAATGAAAGATACTGGCTGGATAACTCAGTGGAGGGGGGTAAGCAGTGGGGTACCACAGGGATCAGTACTTGGTCCACTGCTTTTTAACTTGTTCATTAATGATTTGGAGTTGGGAGTAAGCAGTGAAGTGGCTAAATTTGCGGATGATACGAAGTTGTTCAGGGTGGTGAAAACCAGTGAGGATTGTGAGGCACTCCAAGGGGATCTGTCAAGGATGGGCGAGTGGGCGTCAACATGGCAAATGGGGTTCAATGTGGCCAAGTGCAAGGTGATGCACATTGGAGCCAAAAATCCTAAATATAAATACACATTGATGGGGTCTGAACTGGCAGAGACTGAGCAAGAGAGAGATCTTGGAGTTGTAGTAGATAACTCACTGAAAATGTCGAGACAGTGTGTGACTGCAATAAAAAAGGCCAATGCTATGCTGGGGACTATTAGGAAGGGTATTGTAAACAGATCAGCCAATATCATAATGCCCCTATATAAATCAATGGTGAGACCTCATTTGGAATACTGTGTGCAGTTCTGGGCACCACACCTTAAAAAGGATATTATAGCTTTGGAAAAAGTGCAGAAAAGGGCAACTCGAATGATAAAAGGGTTGGAACACTTTCCCTATGAGGAAAGGTTAAAGCGCTTAGGGCTCTTTAGCTTGGAGAAAAGACGACTGAGGGGTGACATGATCGAGGTTTATAAGATTATGCATGGGAAAGAGCAGGTAGAGAAAGAGGTACTTTTCTCCCTTTCTCACAATACAAGAACCCGTGGGCACTCCATGAAATTGCTGAGCGGTCGGGTTAGAACGGATAAAAGGAAGTACTTCTTCACCCAAAGAGTGATTAACACATGGAATTCACTGCCACAGGAAGTGGTGGGTGCTACAAGCATGGACGGCTTCAAAAGGGAATTAGATAAGCATATGGAGCAGAGGTCCATCAGTGGCTATTAGCCACAAGGTATAGATAGGGACTCTGGGGCAAGTGATGCTCTGTCATCTTGGTGCTTGGGGGGGGGTCAACAGTGGGAGGACTTATAATGTCCTGGCCCCACTGGTGGACCTCCTGATGGCACCTGGTATTTCTGGCCACTGTGTGATACAGAGTGTTGGACTGGATGGGCCTTTGGTTTGATCCAACATTGGCTTCTCTTCTGTTCTTATGTTCTTATATGATACAGGGGGGGGGGGAACAGAAAATGTAGAAAAGATAGTGAATTTTACAAACAGACGCAGTCCATACAATAAAAACAGACTGTGAAGACATTAGCTGGGCAGAGAATAAACATACAGATGTTAAGCAAGAGTTCAGTCCTGTATCATTTTGAAGACCAACCAGATTTCTGGGGTATAAACAGTTAATGCTTACTTCATCAGACAAAGCAGATAACAGATACTCAGGTACTCTCACACAATAGGTAAAACTCAAAACTTGCTCTTCAGCTGCAGACCAACATGGCTATCCATGTAAAACATACAGATGTCTCTCTCTTGATATGTGTAATGTGCTGTCAAGTTGCAGCTGTCTTACAGTGACACCTCTGCCCCGGTCACACGGGAGGTTTAGGGCCGGAAGAGGGACAGATCGGGGGCTCAGCAAACAGGCGCGATCAAACTGCAATATCTGGGAAGCGGCGTGCACCCGTCCCCGATCCGGCCCTTTAGGCCGAAAATGCGCATCAAAAAAGAACCTGCTAAAGAGCAGGACTTAACTAAAACGCCGCAGCAAGCGTGGCCGTCGGATCGCCGGCGCAGCCGTCTGCAGGAGCAATCGAGGCTCCCAGCCGAACTGAGCATGTGCACACATGCGCAGCTGGCGGCCTTGCGCTCCCTTCTGTGGCTTTCTCCCCGGGTTCTGATCATGCCGGGGAGCAACTGCGCGGCGGCTCACAGGATCTGTGTGATCCCACCGTCGCGTGTCTCTTTTGGTGTAGCTTTCAAAAGACGCACTTTGCCCGCATCAATTTCCCCCCGTGTGGCAGGGGCCCTCATGGGGTTTTCAGGGCAAGAGACATTCAGAGGTGGTTTGTCATTGCCTGCCTCTGTGCAGCAATAAGAACAGCCCTGCTGGATCATCTGCTCCAGCCTCCTGTCTCACACAGGGGCCAACCAGTTCCTCTGGAGGCCCAAAAACAAGGCAGAGAGGCTGAGGCCTTCCTAAGAACATTAGTAGAGCCCTGCTGGATCAGACCAATAGTCCATCTAGTCCGGCATCCTGTCTCACACAGTGGCCAACCAGTTCCTCTGGAGGGCCAACAATAGAGCACAGAGGCCGAGACCTTTCCTGATGTTGCCTCCTGCCTCTGGGATTCAGAGGTTTAGTGCTTCTGAATGTGGAGGTTCCCCTCAGTCCAAAACTGTTAAGGTAATCAATCAATCAATCAATCAAGGAGTGACAAGTAACATCTTTATCTAATCTATAAATAATGGCTTGTAACCAGTGTTCCCTCTAAGCTGAGTTAGTGTGAGCTAGCTCACAGTTTTGTAGCCTCCAGCTCACACATTTTTTGTCTTCGCTCCAGAAGAATGGCTCCAAAACAAACTAATTTATGCAGTAGCCGTATCACCTGCTCACAACTTTCATGCCGGTAGCTCAGAAAGTAGAATTTTTGCTCACAGGACTCCACATCTTAGAGGGAGCATTGCTTGTAACCTGTCTAAAAGTTTCACATGTGCAAGGGAAGGAGTCCTTCCATCCATGGAACGTTTAGGTGGGTTCCAAGCCTATCAGTATTTTGATTCTAATATTTTTCTGTCTTTTTGGTATTCAGCATTAGATCCATTTAATAGAATTTAGAATAGCACAAAACCACATCAAACTTGGGATGTTTCCCCAATAAATATCCCTCTTGGGATTGCCAATAAACCAGGGGAGGCCTGAAGATCTCCCAGAATTCCCACTGTTCTCCAGACTATAGATATCAGCTCTCCTAGAGAAAATGTCTTCTTTGGAGGGTGGAGTCTACACAGTATGATGCACTGAAGTCCCTCCCCTTCACACACCCTGCCCTCCTCAGGCTCCCAGACCATAGCTCCAGGAATTTCCCAACCCAGAACTGGCAACCCTAATCCCTCTTGGTCTGAGTGTTTTCTGTATTCTTGTTATAGAGCTTTATATTAGTGTTTCATTATATTGTTCTTGGAGGTGCGGTGGCTCAAGTGGTTAAGACACTGAACTGCAGGCTGTGGAAGGTCAGTAGTTCAGCAGTTCGAGACCCGAGTGTGCCGCATGACGGAGTGAGCTCTCGTCTCTAGTTCCAGCTCCTGCCAACCTAGCAGTTCGAAAGCAAGACATTGCAGGTAGATAAATAGGCACTTGGGAAGGTAACAGTGTTCCATGTGCCTTGGTGTTTAGTCATGCCGGTCACATGACCACGGAAACGTCTTTGGACAGCGCTGGCTCTTGGGCTTTGAAATGGAGATGAGCACCGCAACCCTAGAGTCGGAATCGACTGGCTTTTGAGCAAGGGAACCTTTACCTTTACTTTATATTGTTCTTGTTCCAGCAGTCTTATGATAGTTGAATTTACTTTGTACCTAAATCATTCAAAAGTATAGCATTGAATCAGAGGCCTTCTGTTAGTCAGTATGTGCTAAGAGCCAGTTTGGTGTAGTGGTTAAGTGCACGGACTCTAATCTGGGAGAACCAGGTTTGATTCCCCACTCCTCCACTTGCACCTGGCTGGATGACCTTGAGCAAGCCTTAGTTCTGATAAGAGCTGCTCTTGAAATAGCACAGTTTCTGACAAGAGCTCTCTCAGCCCCACCCACCTCACAGGGTGCCTGTTGTGGGGAGGGGAAGGGAAAGAAGTTTGTAAGCTGCTCTGAGACACCTTTGGGTAGTGAAGGGCGGGGTATAAATCCAATCTCTTCTCTTCTTCTTCTGTCTTACATATTCTTCAGATTACAGAATCAGCAATAAATTGAACTTGACATTCATACATTCATGTTCCACATTCTTTCAGTTCCCATGCAATTTGGTGGTGCTGAAGATTGTATATTGCAAGGCTCTCCCCTTTTGAGCCTGCAGACATCTTTGGGATCCTGGCAGAGCATGGTGGGGGGTGGGGAGGACTTAACAGGAGCAGCCCAGAGGCCCAGCCTATCTACAGTGACATGTCTACGTCACTGCCCACATGACCCAGAATTGATGTCATTATTTCTGAGTCGTCAGGGTGACACTCTGGTATTTGGACAAAAACTCTATAGTAAATTTGGCAAAAACTCTATGGTACATCTGGCTTGCCCAAATACCAGAGTGTCACTCTCTAAGTCCTGGAAATGATGATGTCACTTCTAGGTCACATGGGTAATGATGCCGGGTGAGTTCCCCCGCCGGCCACCTGATCGGCTGCAGGTTGGTTGGGCCTGGGATCAGGGGACCCTATGCCTTCACCAGAGGATCTGGCAACCCTACTGCTGCAGCCGTAGAGCAAGCCATGGCTGCTACAGTTTACCTTCCATCACACCATGACGATCCTTGTGTTGTGTTGGTGGCTGCTGCCAAAGCTAGTATCACAGGTATGTTCTAAGACTCTGGCAAACCCTATGCACCAAGGAACTACATGTTCTCCACTTGTCTACCAGGCATATACAAAATCCCCGGGGTGCCTTGCTGGGCTAAAGCCCTACTTGGCCCACTATCTAAAAACACTTGGCCAGAGTCAGGAAAGGTGTTGGTGGGCACCGGAGTCCCCACAGACAGTACGATTGCCACAGTGCAGATACTTGTAGCAACATTTTAAGAAATTTACATAGCCAATCTGTCAGGTTCCACAGCCAACCACTGAGTACATGCTTGTCAGAAAGGTTATACTTTATTGCAGAGCTATAGATGCAGTAACATGGTCACTGGTAAGAATGGCGATGTTTCTTCAAGCACAATGGGATATAGGGTATTCATATGCACCCCCCCCATCCATAGGCCAATTGGCCTGACTCCCGCGTGCGGGAGAAGGGGCCCCAGGCCGTTAGAGCCGAAGCTGGGAATCGAAAGCTATCCCACAGTTACCTGATGCCCAGACACTATGCAGCCAATCTACGAGGTCAGTGATAATGAAGCACTACAGAAGCAAAGAAGGAATGCAGCAGCTCTTGCTACAGAGGTCAAGCAAATGAACCGCAGCCCATAAACATAAGGGCAGCATAGCTGACACAATCAAATCTCCAATTGTCAATCAGAAGCCATGTGGCAATCAAAAGCTTGCCACGGGCACTTCCCAGAACCATTTGGTGTGCACCAGAAAAGGTGTCCCCAGGTGCCACAGCACCCACCCACACCACCCACTGATTTAATTTCTGTCTATATTCGAGGTACCATACGATGTCTGCTACAGAACATTTCATTTTCCATTTGTGTGTAAAAGGTGAACCGTAAGTGATATTATAAGGTGTATTTTATTATTGGAGACACTCAGGGACTTTCATACATTTCAGAAGAACTAAGAGATAAAAATACATCTCTATTTTTGTAAATCTGCATATTTACAAAAAGGTGTCCTTGACATTCTCCAGCTTAGGCTGGTCTTCTTGAGATAAATCATTGCCTCTGCAATTGCCAAGTAAATGTTCCCCATTTAAAATGGGTAACTTCTCTGATATGATGGAACATGTGAGGAGGAAACTGAAGGGAAAAGTAGAAAGGGTCAAAACCACTGGGGAAGCTTGGAGACTATTTAAAACTACAGTCCTAGAAGCTCAGAAAAAATATATACCACAGGTTAGGAAAGGCACAAATAGGTATAGAAAAAACCCTGCATGGTTAACAAATAACGTAATGGAAGCTGTAAAAGGTAAGAATTCTTTCAAGTGGTGGAAAGCTAGTCTCAGTGAGGTTGATAAAAGGGAACACAGGCTGTGGCAAATAAAATGCAAGTCTGTGATGAGGTGGGCAAAAAGGGAATATGAGGAGCATGTTCCAAAAAACATAAAGACCAACAATTAAACTTTCTTCAAATACATCTCCGTTTCCAAGCCGAAGAGCCAGCGCTGTCCGAAGACATTTCCGTGGTCATGTGGCCGGCATGACTAAACACTAAAGTGCACGGAACGCTGTTACCTTCCCACCGAAGTGGTACCTATTTATCTACTTGCAATTTCTTGCTTTCAAACTGCTAGGTTGGCAGGAGCTGGAACTAGAGATGGGAGCTCACTCCATCATGTGGCACCTGGGTCTTGAACTGCTGAACTACTGACCTTCTGTTACCTTCCCACCGAAGTGGTACCTATTTATCTACTTGCAATTTCTTGCTTTCAAACTGCTAGGTTGGCAGGAGCTGGAACTAGAGATGGGAGCTCACTCCATCATGTGGCAACTCAGGTCTCGAACTGCTGAACTACTGACCTTCCACAGCCTGCAGTTCAGCGTCTTAACCACTTGAGCCACTGCAGCTCCATAATAGACAACTTAAAAACTGATAAATCACCAGGCCCGGGTGGCATACATCCGAGAGTTCGAAAAGAACTCAAGTGTGAACTTGTGGATCTCCTGACAAAAATATGTAATCTTTCATTAAAGTCTGCCTCCATTCCTGAGGACTGGCTAATGTCACTCCCATCTTTAAAAAGGGGACTTGTGTCAGCTAGCTGCCATGTTTTGATTGATCCCTTCCCCAACCCTGGCGCTACGGCGCATGCCCCATCGCTTGCTCGCTGCTCGGCTCGCTTGCTG
Organism: Gekko japonicus; assembly: GCF_001447785.1. Classification (NCBI taxonomy): domain Eukaryota; kingdom Metazoa; phylum Chordata; class Lepidosauria; order Squamata; family Gekkonidae; genus Gekko; species Gekko japonicus. Next base: position 318,445 of record NW_015162509.1, read on the forward strand.
TAAACAGCAATAGGGAGACCGTGAGAACCAGTGCTGCCAGACTGAGTTATCTTTCTGTCCTTGTGATGAGAGGAGGGCTTGCGTTCCACTGCTGGTGTGAATATTTCAGCTCTCATGGAGCACTGAGAACCTCCCACTTATGATGTAACATCCCGCCGGGAGATTTCCCGCATGCGCACTCGGATTTCATTTGCTTAGCCATTTGCCTCATCCTGCTATATGAAGGGATGGTCCCGCCTTAATGTCATTCCTAACAATTACCTTGTGGACATGGTGACAGACCTGTAGTCTAATAAAGCATAACGCTTCTTAGGAAACGTGTGTGGAGATTGACTTGCTGTTGAACCTGACAACTTGAACTGTATGTTATCATAGAGCAGGGGATCCCAACCTTTTTGAGCCTGAGGGCATATCTGGCATTCTGACGTGGCATGGTGGGCGCAGCCACAAAATGGCTGCCACAGGAGGCAGAACCAGCCAGAAAATGATTGCCACAGCTTAACTTCAAGAGAGCCAGTTTGGTGTAGTGGTTAGGAGCATGGACTCCTCACTTCTCCACATGCAGCTGCTGGGGTGACCTTGGGTCAGTCATAAGTTCTTTCAGAGCTGTTCTCAAAAGAGCAGCTCTCTCAGAACTCTCTTAGCCCCACCTACCTCACAGGGTGTGGGGAGGAGAAGGGAAAGGAGATTGTAAGCCGCTCTGAGTCTCCTTCAGGTAGTGATCCCTGTGTTGTGGTGGCAGCTGCTGCCAAAGCAACATTTTTAAAAACTCATGCACAACCAATCAACTCTCCAATAGCTTATCAGAAGTCTTGCTGGGCAAAAGCTTTTCCTGGCACCACCCACGTCCTGAAAACACTTGGCAGGTGCCAGAAGAGGTGCCAGCAGGCACCATGGCACCCATGGGCACCAGATTGAGGACCCCTGTCATAGACCCTACCCGTTTCCCTCCCCCCATATTTGCTCAGCCTATTTCAATGATGCCTGCCTCTTTAAATCCCGGGGTGTTACCATCAATGTTTCCTCTAAGCTGTGGAGTCTTGTGAGCAAAAATTCTACTTTGTGAGCTCCTGGCATTAAAGTTGTGAGCAAGCGATTTGGCTACTGCATAAATTAGTTTGCTCTGGCCCCATCCTTCCTGAGCTAAGATGAAAATGTGTGAGCTGGAGGCTAAAAAAACTGTGAGCTGGCTCTCACTAACTCAGCTTAGAGGGAGCACTGGTTACCATGCCCCCTTCAACAGAGTAAGAAAAGAAAGTTTGAATCCTCACTAGACACAACAGCGATGCATTTGCTAAATTTATTCAATACAACTTTCAAGGCAAAGCTCTTTGCTCCCCTGACCTTTCTTTGCAAGGCATTCACATAATTCAGTGGTGGAAATACGTCTGCAACTTCCTGCAACACACATTTATTAGTGACAGAGTGCTATTTGAATCAGAAAAATGCCACTTTCCCAGAAAAGGTTTTGCGAAAATGATTTTACATAACAGGGCTTGTTTAATTTGTATGTGATAGAAAATTGCAACATTTATTGTGTTTTTTTCCAGTGTTCGGATACCCAGGAGTGGTTTTTGTTGCGATTATGCTATCTGACCCATGAACAGACTTAAAAATACACCATTAGATTTAGTGGAGAAATAGGAGTTAATGCCTTTTCCCCTGTACTTTCCAACTCCTTGAGCAGGTTTAATAATAAAAAAAAAGTGTCTTGTGTTTTCTGAGAAAACAATTTATTAAAGGGAAAGGAGCAATTTCACACAGCCCTAGCTGGCTTCCTCTTGTTTCCTGTTTTGCACGGTAGAGAAATTTTTATCAGAAACGTCTTACGCTTCTGACCCAGCTCTCTTTGAAAACTGTTTTGTCATCCTTCAAGTTTTTGAAGGAAAAGATGAAAGCCCAAAATAAAAATAAAAAGGGATGTGTTTCCAATGAGGATAATCAAATTTGAAAGCTTCTGTAGGGTCACTGGAAGAGATACAAAATGTGGATGCTGACCGACATGGAAAGGTGAAAATGAATTTATAATGGGGCTTTAATGAAAATAAGTGTACTGGAAAACAATGATGGTGGAAACAATGGGAGGTGCCCACACTTGAGATGTGCCTGGGAAATTCAATAATACTGTCGAATGAACCTCTTTGCCTTTGGCAGAGCAAGATGGAGAGCCTGTTCAGGAGCTATGGGGAAAACCTAGCCGATGGCTCCTTCCCCACCATGGGGGGAAAGCAAAAAAAAAGAACTTAGTTGTCCTTGTGTCAGGAACAAAATGGTGCCCCCGGACACTGTTTTCTTTCTAAAAGCTTTTTTCTTTCTGTGTGGCATAAGATGGAAGTCAGAAAGGGATATTTCTTGTGGAAGAGCCTCTTTCTCCCTCAACCAAATAATTAGCGACAACTCTGCGGGGGGGGGATTACATGTTTCCTCATCTGGATACATTGGGCCATTAGCTGTTATCAATGTCATGAACTTGCAAGTCTGGGAAATTAGAAGAGTTGGGGAGCTTCCTTATCCTTGGCTGAGTGAAAGAGTGGCACAACTCGTATCTCCATCATCTCCTTTTGCCATCATCAATGATTCCTTCCTTTGTTGTTAAACTGGCAAGGGATCAATCACACCCACTTATTAGCGTTGAACCCACCTCTGTTTTTTTCCTGCTAGCTCTTTTCTGCATTTCAGAGAAATTTCCTGTGGTCCACTTCTTCCTCCCATTTCAGACTTCTTCTTCTTTTTTAAAAGCATGTTAAAATGTGGTTGAGGGTCATCTTTATCTGTCCTGAGATGATTCCCAGGACATCATATAAGAAACCAATGGTGATGATGTAAAGTCACAGTTGGCTTATGGTGACCCCCGTAGGGTTTTCAAGGTGATAGATGCTCTTAGGTCGTTTGCCATGGCCTGCCTCTATGTAGAGACTCTCAACTTCCTAGGTGGTCTTGCATCTAGGGACTCACCAGGGATGACCCTGCTTAGCTTCCAAGGTTTGATAACCTAGCATGGTCCATCCAGGTCAGGGCTAGAAACCGATACACTGACAGTATGTATTCTTGGACTGAAAATATGTAGTGTTTGACAATATAAGGAGGAATGATGATGATGATGATGATGATGATGATGATGATGATGATGATGATGATGATGATGATGATGGTACTCAATTTGTTTTCTTGCAGTTTGGGGTTATGAAACTCCTCACTTTAGACATTAAAGATCCAATCAGGTGGGTAACCATGTTGGCCTGAGCAGTAAACAAAGTTTGAGTCTGGCGGCATCTTTAAGACCAACAAAGTTTCATTCATAGAATCTTAGAAGGTTAGAGTTGGAAGGGACCTTGCAGGTCATCTAGTCCAACCCCCTGCACTCTGCAGGAGCATAGCTGAAACATAGCCTACATACCTACAACATACCCAGAAGATGGTCGTCCAGCCTCCGCTTGAAAACATCCAGCGAAGGAGCATCCACCACCTCCCTAGGCAGACTGTTCCACTGCTCAACCACTCTTACAGTTAGGAAGTTTCTCCTGATATTTAGCCAGTAACGACTCCCTTGTAATTTCCACCCTTTAGATCTAGTCCTGCAATCCGGAGCAAGAGAGAGAATAGATCTGCTCCATCTTCCACATGACAGCCCTTCAGATACTTGAAGACTGCAATCATGTGCCCTCTAAGCCTTCTCTTTCCCAGGCTAAACAGACCCAACTCTTTCAGCCTTTCCTCATAAGACTTGGATTCCCACCCTCTCACCATCCTGGTTACCCTCTTCTGGACACGCTCGAGCTTGTCAACATCCTTCCTACAATGTGGTGCCCAAAACTGGACACAGTACTCCAGGTGAGGCCTGACCATAGCAGAATAGAGCGGAACTACCACCTCTCGTGATCTGGACACAATGCTTCTGTCAATGCATCCTAAGATTGCATTAGCTTTCTTCACAGCCACATCGCACTGCAGGCTCATGTTTAGCTCAGGGTACAAGCTTTGGTGTGCGAGCACACTTCTTCTGATACAGGTCCTTTTCGCATTTGCCTGCCACTCCAGATTTTCTCAGTGTTCAAGCTGAGACAATTTAAGTCCATGGCAAAACAGTATCCAAGTCACCCGGGGCAACAGCGTGCTGAAACTGGGCTGACCACTGAAGGGAGGGAACGTAATGCAGAATGGGGGGGGGGGACAAAACCAGAACAAAAAGAAGGTTGAACTCCATTTTAGTGCAGAATGGAGGGGGGCCTGGATTATAAAGAAGATTGAATTCGGTTTTACTGCAGAATTGCTTGGAGGACAGTGTGGTGAACATGGATTAAAAGGAGCAGGGGTCATTTCCTGCCGGAGCGCACAGGAGCAGAGCTCCAGCAGTAAAGAGCCCAGGGGGCAGGCACGTGCAACAAGCCCCACCCCCTGCTCCCAGCAGCCCTCATTCAGAGCAAGAAGCAGCCAGGTAAGTTGCAGAGCCCCCCCCCAGCCCCCTGGCCCAAAACAGTCCAGTGGCACCTTTAAGACCAAGTTTTATTCAGGTACAAGCTCTCCCTTCTCTGTGAGGACAGATCTACACATTTCCCCCCCCCCCAATAGCTAGCAATCCAAAACAGTCCAGTGGAGCCTGAGCAGTGGGTGTTGCCATCTGACACATTTCCGGTGATGTCAGGGGGTGTGGCATATGCAAATTAGTTATGCTAATGAGTTATGCTAATGAGCTCCAGTACCTCTTTTTCTACGAAATGACCCCTGAAAAGGAGAGTGCAGAGGACCACAGTAAAACAGAATTTCATCAGCCATTACATGTAGAAAGGGGGTGTGTGTTTAGTTGCCAAGAAGGGCCAATTAGAGTCAAGATGGAGAAAGAACCCAGACCCAACCAGTCATGGGTAGAGATTATAGATCTATGTCTGTTTGTAGAAAGCAAATGACGTGTGTGCACACACTCAGTTTGGATCAGGACCACATGAGGAACTGAAAGCAGGCTCCCTGAAGGGAAAATGCATGCTAATAACAGCACAGGCAGCCCTCTTTTGAAAATGAGTGTGAGTAGAAGGGTTAAATCCCCTGTCCTGGAGCAACGCCAGTCTGAATCAGTGCTGCATACATGCTCAGACAGGCAGAGATCTGTGATCTTCATTGTATCTGTTGGTGCCTTTAGGGTCAGGTGTCTGAAAGGCAAATTTCCTTAACTGCAGGCTTGAAGGTGTTAATACCGGTCAGATGACTGAGAAGCTGGACGGGCCATTGGTAGAGATGAGAGTGGAAGGGACATCTAGATGTTAGTCCAAGCTTGGAACATAATAATTGCTTTACTGGTCAGATCAAGATCAGTCTAGACTACATTTCCAAGCAGCTGCTCACCAGATGCCTCTGGGGGTCACATAATGCGCTGCCAGCCTTCCGTTGATGTTGATGTCCTTGAATGTTCAGGGGTCTAGTATATGTGGGCCCTGACATGGATAGCCCAGGATGGCCAAATTTCATCAGATCTTGGAAGCTAAACACAGACAGCTCAGGTTACTACTTTGATGAGAGGCCACTAAGGAAGTCCAAGGTTGCTACACAGAGGTAGGCAATGGCAAACCACCTCTGAATGTCTCCAGCCTTGGAAACCTTATGAAGTCAGTTGTGACATGATGGCACTTTACACAGGCAGTATACGTGGAGGCTTCATGTAGCTTCCGTGGCAGGTAGACAAGCCCAGTGATGCTGACAGGCTTCAAGTGGAAGAGCCTGAAAAACCAGCTGTGCCTACACTGTTTTCAAGTGGGACTCAGACTCAGTGGAAGGTATTTTGGGCTGCTACAAGAGGGCTAACCTGATCTCATCAGCTCTCAGAGAAGCTAAGCAAGGTTGTCCTCATTATTACTTGGATGGAAGGCCACCAAGGAAGTCCAGGGGCACAATGCAGACACAGGCAATGGCAAAATACCTCTGCTCATCTCTCACCCTGAAAACCCTACTGGGTTATTGCAAGTTGGCTGCACCTAGACAGCAGTCCCACCACTGTGGGAAGGGAAAAGAAAACATATTCTGTGAGTGAAAGTTTTTGTGCTCACAAAGGACATTAGTCTGGATGCAGCCTCCAGTCTATAATGATCCTAAGCATATTTACTAGGAACTAGGTTGAGCTTATTTTTATGTAAATAAGTTTAGCTATGCTTCATTCTTGGCTGATTTTGTGAGTCCTTTTGTGTGTGGAAAAATACAGTGTTTGATTAAGTAACAAAAGAGTAATTCTTGCACTGTTGTCCTAATAAACTCTATGCAGTATAATTTATTTTAATATTTGCTCCGATCTGTGAAGGAGTATCATACTGAGCATTTGAACTGAGTCATGAATTCTTCTGAATTTAATGGCTTTTTTACTGCCCTTACTGTAATACAAACTATTAATTATGCAATATCTTCCGTCTCTCTTATCAAACTCCATTTTATAGATACAGTAACATTATCTCTATTGTTGTTCTACAATGCGTATTGAACTTGATGAAGGCGCACGTACTTTATAACCATGGTAACTGTCAGGAACATCTGTAGTTCTTTTGATTTAATTCTCAAAGAAAGATTGAAAGGCATCACTTATTTTGACTTTGAGGAAAAGGGAGAAGGAGAGGGAAGATGAGAAAAGAAGCTAATTTCAAATCCCATTTGGGTAGAATAATGGGATCTCCGGAACAATGGCACGGTTGCCATTTAGGAACTAACTTGAACGTGGGGGGGGGGGGCTTAGCACTGTGGTTTTCAAATGGCCATTCCAGAGTTTCTTGAATGCTTACGCAGGTTTCTCAAAGAGAAGATAAATAACAGCAGACAAGCATATCTGAAAGAGAGATTTAAGTCTACAGCTACAGGCAAATGCATGCAATCAGCATGAGGTCTAGTAACCCTGGCCAGCACCCTGTATGTGCACCCAAAAACATGCCCCAGAATTCTCTGTAATGTTCAATGATTTTGTGGCACACATACTAGCCATGCAGTGGATTCTGTCATAAACCTATTTGGCAGTCATCAAACATACCGTGTTCAGCTGTGACTGTCAGATTGTCAGATTATTCGGTCTGTTCGGCTCAGCATCGAACAACTCAAACACCTGCAGAACAGGTTTGCACTATGTATTTTGCAAAATTAGGTATGCACGGAAATGCTGCTGATCCAAACAGATTGGCAGCCATTAGTGTTTGTAATGAATATTCTGATAAAGAACAAGTGGTAGGACGGTTTTTTTAAACAACAACAACAACACAGCATTTATGTATGAGTGATTTATATGGTTCTTGAGTGTCTAAACAATTTTCTGCTGAGTGGACCAGCAGGGGGTGTGAAGAACTCTATCAGGGTATGTAAGAACACAGATGTATGAAAAGATAATTGTGCTGTGCAGCACTGTCAGGAAGAAGTAGGTGAAGCAAACTGCTGAACAGCCATGAATGGGCTGGCAGTCTGCTGAAAAACTGATTTCCTGTTCATGACTGGTGAACAGAATGTAAACTCAGCTGATGTGTGTTCAGGCATCACTAACATGTGCAGGACTCCTCAGCAGAAAAGTCACTATAGAGAGAGTTCCCTGAAGGTAGAACGTTTGAAAACTCATTTGCATTGCCCACAGAAATTCTACATATAGTGGGCCACGGGGGGCAGTTTTCATGGTTACTGTCTACCCTGGAAGCATCCAAGCATGATTGGAGTGCATTTGGGTAATTGTTGCTTGTTATTACCCTTCAGGCTTAATGAATGAAAGCCCCCAGAGTTCCCATCAGCTATGGAAGCTCAGAGGGAAAGTGAGGTAAGAGGAAGAGGAGGAAAACTGACAGCAGAGTTTGAGGGGCTCCTCCTCCTCTAAGAGTTCTCTAAGGAGGCTGGGAAAGACTGAGCTAATTACTAATAAAAGTACATGGATGTCATCCATCACTGGTATTTATAGACACATGTCAACACTTTACTTTTTGTGAATTATGAAAAAAGCTGCTCATTACTATTTATCATTTCTCGCCAAACTGAACACAGCTCCCCAAATGTACCAGGCTCCACTCTCCTTGGTTCCTGGGGCATTTAAAAATCTCTATCCATGGAATAGTGGTGTAGAGAGTTCCCAATCTAAGCAACTTCCCTTCAGAATCTACTATTAGAATTTGTCTTGAAGCGGAACAGCCCCAGATACCTTTCTGCTCTTGGCATGTCCATTGGAGAAGATGTAGGTCTATTGAGGAATAATGCTTTTTAGGGTCAGGAAATAATGGCTTTTGGCTTTCTTTAACTGATTACAAAATGGCACTGACAGAGTATGTTATAAGGTGACAGGGACAGATTTCTCAAAGGATGCTTGGTTGCTGACCTGAAATCAACATTTCCCAAGAAAGCAACTTCCAGTTGGATAATGTCACAAAATTCTTGAATTAGGATTCATCAAAAGATTAGGGAGTTTGGCCAGGAGCTTAACAGATCTGATAATTTTCTAAGCCTTTATAAGTGTTAAATTGCATAACATAGCTAATAGTCTGTGTTATCACCAATCTCAAGTTGTTGTGAATGGTCCCTGAGCTTATCTGCATACTTAGTTATTTTGCATTGAAATGTCCAGAATTGGGTCTTTTCATAGAATCATAGAGTTGGAAGGGACATCCAGGGTCATCTAGTCCAACCCCCTGTACGTTAAAAGGCAAAGCGGCAAGAATGAGGGAGGCCAACGTTAAATAAAAATGGCTGCCTAACGGTAGGCTGTCTCGTTCAATGGCAAGACATACCTGGTGGGTGATGAGGATTCGGAGCTTGAATTGCTGTTCACCTTGCGTATCTCAAATGAGTCTGACTACCTGCGATCACAGAAGGGGAAACTACAATCCCCAGAACCCTCTGGGACGAACATCAAGCTCTCTCTATGCAGCTCTGGGAGCTCAGACTCCGATGACATCACGGACTAATACGGTTAGCTCATTGAAGATCTTTACCCAGCGAACGTCTCTTCAAGCTCATAAATCTGTTTTGGCTTTAGGTTGGGTGGTTCTTTGTATAAGTGTAACACTAACTTAGGTATAAGTGCTTACTCTAGGGTGGGGGGAAGGAGGGGGCTCTCTTGCCTCTTTTTCAGAGTTGTTAGTAGCCTGGACGTCTGCCTTCAGGATTCACCACTGTAGCGAACGGGGGCAGGAGGTGTTTTTTCTCCAGGCAAGTGAGTTTGACTCACAGTAACAGCTGTTCGAGAGTCTTTTCTCTGGGGGGGGGTATTTCATAAGTGTTGATTTCTTGTTGCTGTTCTTCTGATTTGCATTTTCCTGCAGTGGTTATAATCAGTTACTTTATCTTTGTTTTAAGTGTTTTTAGAAAAGAGGGAATTAGCTCTGGGACTTATTGGGGTGGGGGAGAGGTTGTATTTTAAGCACCGAAATTAATTTTGGTAATTGATTGTGTTTTGTGATTGTTTATTTATTTATTTGTTTATTTATTTATCTTTAGATTTGTATCCCGCCCTACCCCGAAGGCTCAGGGCGGCTAACAAGGGCACAAAGTGCCAAGATTAAAACAATAAAAGCACATAATATAAAACAGTAAAATACAGTAACAAAATCACAGTGCTCCATTTGTCACAAGATGGGGTAGATCTTAAACCCAATGGTAACTTTCCCGAAATCTATCATCCTTTTCCTGCCAGGGGCACCTCGCACCCCCAAAGGGGCCAGATAGTCGTGGTGATAGTGCGACGGTGCATAGATGGCAATGATGGAGTAATAGTGGCGGCGGCTCCTACTCGAAAGCCTGGTGGAAGAGCTTCGTCTTGCAGGCCCTGCGGAACTGAGAAAGATCCCACAGGGCCCGGATGGTGGTGATTTGCTCTTGGGGGTGGGGAGGGACATTAGGTAGTAGCATCCATCTCATTATTAAATTATAGATTTAATATAAATAAATAAATAAATTAATTCCAGGAATAGCATTTACTTAATTGATTTGCTCTTGGGGGGTGGGGAGGGACATTAGGGAGTAGCAGTAATCTCATCATTAAATTACAAATTATTAAATTATTGATTAATTAACTCCAAGAATAGCAATTACTTGCTTCTACTCAATCTGATTAACTTTGTTACTCATACTCTCTGACTATTTTAGGTCTGATATTGTCAATTAATTATACCTTCAGAAAAGACATTAAGCCTTACAGCTCATAGGGCTTGTAAGGGCTGCTCACATTGTCAGTTTAAACTATCTAATTATTTTGTAGTGGGACCTTTGGGGAGGGTGACTGACACAACACCTGTAAACACATTCCTGAACTAATGGTGATTGACCTGAACGTGAACTCTGTTAATATCAGGGGCCTGAACAATCCAATTAAATGAAAAAGAGTTTTACAGCACTTGAGAAGGACACGGCCGGGGATCATTTTTCTTCGAGAAACACACTCCAGAGATGATACTAAGGAGGTTTTGAAATCTGCCATGTATCCTTTACAATTCCAGGCCCCAGGGAATTCGAAGAGCAGGGGGGTGGCCATACTTATAGCTAGAAACATTAATTTTGTGCTGCAAACTAAGAGGATAGACCCTCAGGGCCGCTTCATTTTCATCAAGGGGTTGCTGGATGGGACCCAGATTACCTTAGCTAGTATATATGCTCCAAACCAAAATCAAATTAATTTCATGGATAGCACTTTCACCTCACTTAAAAGATTCACTGCTGGAGATCTCATAATAGGAACTGATCTGAATTTTATCTCTAATGGCAAATTGGATAGATCATGGCATAATGCATATAGGCAGATTAAAAAGCCATCCCCTACAAAACTTTTTAAACTTTTAACCAAATTTCAGCTCTGTGATGGGTGGAGGGCACTAAACCCTATGACCACGGATTATACCTACTTCTCAGCTAGACATAATGTCTTCACGAGGATTGACTATATATTAACATCGCAAAGTCTACTTTCATGTATACCATCTGCCAGCATTAAACCATGATACTTGATGGATCACACATGGCTAGAATGCAGTGTAAATACGGCTTTTAATTCAAAGAAAGACATCTACTGGACGATGGATAGGAATATTTTATTAAAGGAAACAATAAGGGCATCACTGGAAAAAGATATTTGTAACTTCTTCAAAGAAAATGCTTTGCCGGAGATCTCCTCCGTGGTTTTATGGGACTCCATGAAAGCTGCATCCACTGCGTACCTACGTAAAGAGAGGGAACATGTCAGGATGGCCTTACTAGCTAAAATAAAAGACTTAGAGATCACACATAAGAGAACAGGAGGGAAGAAAGTGTATCAAAAGCTGTTGGCAGAACGGAAGGCTCTCGAAGCGATAGACATCAACCAAATTCAAAAGAATTTGCTTTTCCTTAAGCAGAGAACATGGATCAAGTCCTCAGAGAATATACAGATGCTTAAATGGAGGGTTAATAACAAGAGACAAGCTTCCTTCATTGGCTCATTGAAAGGTCCTGATGGCACCACATGCTTCTCTTCGAAAGATATTGCTAATTCCTTTGCCGACTTCTTCAACAATCTGTACTGTTCAGGTAAACCGCAAATAAAATAAATCAAATCATACCTGGCCTCCCATTTCTCTCAACGTCTATCTACGGATCATCCTGCTTTCATGGAGCAACCGATTTCCTTGAAAGAACTCCGCGACACCATCAAGGCATCAAAGACGAACAAAGCGACTGGACCAGATGGGATCCCGTCAGAATTTTATAAAGCATTCTGTCCCGCGTTAGCAGAACACTTATTACTCACATGTAATAATGTTTTGGAGACAGAAAATATCTCCCCGACCTGGACAGAATCAAACATTGTGGTTCTTCCAAAGGACAATAAAGACCCAACGGATCTGGCTTCTTATAGGCCCAGCGCGTTACTTAATAATGATGCAAAGATTTTTACTTATATTTTAGCTAATAGACTCAAAACTTTCATTGCCAAATACATCAAGGAGGATCAAACTGGGTTTATTCATAAGAGACAGCTAACTGAAAATGTGAGAAAAAAAGTCATTCTATATGGTCACCAAAAAAAGATTGATTCGTTGATTTTGGCACTGGACTTCTCTAAAGCCTTTGACTTGGTAGAAATATCTTTTATGATGGAGACTCTACAAAAGATGGGCTTCCGGGAGAACTTCTTAAAAGCTATGAAAGCTCTGTATGTGAATCCTAAATCAAAGGTCCGGGTGAATGGCTGCTCTTCATAATTGTTTCATTTTACAAGAGGGACAAGGCAAGGCTGCCCTCTATCTCCCCTGCTATTTGCAATGTCAATAGAACCTTTGGTGGAGGAATTGTGACAGAGTGAAGAATTTTCTGGAATTGTTATGGGTGGAAATGAGCATAAAGTCAATTTATATGCGGATGATCTGACCTTGTATATCTCCAATCCCATGCAATCATTATCATACATACAGCGCATTCTGGCAAGATTTGGGAAAGTGTCGGGACTGAAGATCAATCCGTCTAAATCAGAAATCTATCTGATTTGGGTGTCACCTGGTTTAAAGGCGCAGATCACAAAGAACTCGGCCTCTACATGGGTCACAGAATCCTGGTGACACCTGGGGATCAAATTCCCACTGGAGCTTAAAGATCTCCTGCATCATAACTATGACAAGTTATATGAATCCATAAAGATGATTGGGGCAATCTCAACTTTTCCTTACCTGATAGACTTCATTTGATTAAGAGTTTTGTTCTGCCTAAGTTTTTGTTTCTGTTTCGAATGCTTCCAATACATATACCAGACAAAACTCTCCGACGTTGGCAAATGACCCTCGTTTCATTCTTGTGGGAAGGGAAAAATTCCAGGATTAGCTCGGGTATTTTGACTAAGCCAGCTTCATGAGGAGGGTTGGATTTCCCCCTCCTAAGTGCTTATCATCAAGCTTCCATTCTAGCAGCAGTGGTGATGGCGCAACAGGAATCCTCACCACTTTGGTGCCAGATGGAATAGATCTATGTAACTCCTTACTCTCTCCAAGAAGCTAGTTGGATGCCGTCCTCACACCACCCTAAAACTCATCGGGATAACCCTTGCCTAAATGTGATGCTTAGGAGTTGGGATCGTAAAAGAAAGCTATTGATCCCGGGCATTTCGCCACTTACCACCATTGTGAATGAAGTTTGGTTTCAACCAGCACAGGAGATAGGGGCATACAAAGATTGGATAGGAGCGGAATTCTCTCAGCCGATTGACTTCATTTTGCGTGGGAAAATGCGAGAAAAAGCATATTTTGAAGAACAGGCTGGGGTAAGCTTCTTCCGGCACAGTTACATACAATTGAAAAACCTAATGGAATTTTTGGATTCCAAGGGGACTTTTAATAGACCCCTTTCTGGATTGGAAAACATCTTGTTGATTTACTGTGACTCTTCCAAGGGACTGATGGTGAACTTATACAAACTACTTCAAGAGGCAGAAACGCAATCACTGCAAAGACATCAACTTCGCTGGCAGGAGGACTTAATGACAAATATACCGGATCAAGTGTGGACTGAAATCTGGAACTCGCCAACCAATCATTCTAGAAACTTTACCATCCGTCTACATTTTTTTAAGCTGGTCACTAGGTGGTATTACACACCAGAAAAGCTAAACAAGATGAACCCAACAGTGAGCCCACGCTGCTGGGAGAAGTGTGGAAACATAGGGTCATATTTGC